>NC_059084.1:59165656-59443226 GCF_020497125.1 Mauremys mutica | reverse complement strand
GCCACTCACCCTCAGGGCTCTAGTTGAAGGGCCCTTCCCCCTCAGCGTTTGCCACCCCCATGGTGGTTATGATCCCCCTCGCAGTGCAGCCTGCAACGGCCTCTTGACTGTCCTACTCGCCCCAAGCCAAGGTGCAGCCTCCCCACCCAGCTGTGCCACCCCACATCCCCCTCCCTCACCACAGCCCCACAGCCATGCTGTCTTGTCCTCCCCTGGGGGCGGCCATGCCTGCTGCCTCTCACTGCCATCCCAGCCCAACACACCACAGCCAGGCCACTGACACCAAGCCCCCGATCCAAGTCCCCCATAGCCTCTCCCTCCCGCAGACCCCTCCCAGACCCCAGGTTCCCCTTCCCCGTACAACCCAATCGCCTCCCGCCAACAAACCCCTCCTCCCACAGCACCAATCCACTCCCCTACCCTCCCACACGCCCCCACCACACAGAACCCTCCACCTTCCAGCTGTGCCACCCCCACAGCCAGACCACGAACCCCGTCAGACACCCTCCCCCCTGGTGCACCAGGGTCTCCCCCAACTGGCAACAGCTATGCAGGGCCAGCTTTAGTAAGTGCGGGGCCCAATTCGAACAGTTTCGATGGGGCCCCGGCAGGGATGACTAAAAAAAAAAAAAACCCTTAAAAAAAACACATGGAGCTTGTACTCACCGGGCGGTGCTCCGAGTCTTTGGTGGCACTTCGGCGGTGGGTTCTTCACTCACTCCAGGTCTTCGGCGGCACTGAAGGACCCGCCACCAAAGTGCCGCCGAAGACTCAGAGCAGGTGAAGGACCTGCCGCCGAAATGCCTCTGAAGACCCAGAGCGCCGCCGGGTGAGTAAAAATTAAAAAGGCACCTCTAGCCAGGGAAGGGATTCTCACTGGGCGCGGGGCCCTCTTAGGCGCGGGTCCCGAGTCGGGGGAATTGGTGGAATAGGCCTAAAGCCGGCCTGCAGCTATGAATTAAAACTCCGCATTGTTTGTTGGGCAACTGGAACCAATGGGACCTACCTGGAGAATGCTGAAATCTCACCCTTGTCTCTCTCCTCCTGCCTCCACCTCCGAGCCAGGCACTGGGCAGTTCAGTGGGGAAGGGATGAACTGATGATCATCAGTTTGTTTTATGATGGGGGGGAGTGGTTTAAACTATTTCCCTGAATCACGTCTCCCTTGCAGGGGTGGCTCTAGGGATTTTGTCGCCCCAAGCACGGCAGGCAGGCTGCCTTCAGCGGCTTGCCTGCGGAGGGTCCGCTGAAGCCGCGGGAGCAGCGGACCCTCCGCAGACAAGCCGCCAAAGGCAGCCTGTCTGCCGCCCTCACGGCAAACCAGCAGAGCGCCCTCCCCGCCCCTCGGCTTGCCGCCCCAAGCACGTGCTTGGCGTGCTGGGGCCTGGAGCCGCCTTTGCTCCCTTGGCAGCTCAGTCCACCCATTTCAGCTAGAAGCAGAGCTGTGGTGCCTGGACACTGGGCCACCCGGGGCCTTTAAACACCACAGCCCTGGGGAGGGGGGGCTGAGATGGACCATCCCGAGAGGAACACAAGTCCTTCTACCATCCACCACACCCTAGTTTGGAACTGCTGCTGCCGGCTCACCCCATCTGTGGGGACTTTTATCCCCTCTGCCTCCCTCTAGCTGGGGGTTTTTCCCTTCTTCACCTACCTGGCAGGGCAGCCCCCATCTGAACCCCAGATCCTGTCCCAGTTTTGTCCCTCTGCCCATCCCACCCCTCCGATTTCCCCCCCTTCAGGGGGATTTTCCCGCCTTTGATTGCAGGGAGCAGATTCTGATGGCGCGTGAGGGCAGCAACTTGCAGCTGTTACTGAGCATGTGAGAAGAGCATTGGAAGAGAAGAACGGCCAGACTGGGTCACACCAAAGCTCCATCTAGCTCAGTGTCCTGTTGGCCAACAGCGGCTGGTGCCAGGTGCCCCAGAGGGAATGAACAGACAGGAATCATCCAGTGAGCCATCCCCTGTTGCCCAATTCCCAGCTTCTGACAGACAGAGGTTAGGGGCACCATCCCTGCCCACCCTGGCCAATAGCCATTGATGGACCTGTCCTCCACAGAAAAACAGAATCATAGACAATTAGGGTTGGAAGAGACCTCAGGAGGTCATCCAGCCTAACCCCCTGCTGAAAGCAGGACCACAAATCTCTCTAGTTCCCTTTTCATCACAGGACCCTGCTCAGGAACAGAGAAGTTGCAAGTTCTAACAGGAAACAGCTTCAGAAAGAAGGGCAGCTCCTCTTCCTCCTCCCCTCCTGAGGGGATGAGCAGCCTCCCAACTGCCTCTCTGCCCCGGCCTCCGTCAACCCATCACCCCCTTCAGCCTCCCCCAAATTCCCCCATCACCCTCTTCAAGCCTCCCCCAACTTCCCCCATTGCCCCCTTCAGCCTCCCACAACTTCCCCCATTGCCCCCTTCATCCCCTCCAAATGTCCCGTTCCCCCATCTCCCCCTTCAGCCTCCGCCAAACTGTTCCCTTCCCCCATCGCCCCATCACCTCCACCCCCCGTTGCCCTCTTCAGCCTCCCACAACTTCCCCCCACACTTCCCCGGCTCCACCGCTCTCAGGTTCTCTTCCCCACAACCATCTGCTTCCTCACCATGGGGAACAGGAGCAGAAAATGCTTTTGAAAAAACCTTCTGAAAAGTAAAAAGTAAAACAAGCCAAGCAACCCCCTCCCTGGCTTTGTGCTGGGTGCCCAGCTGTGGGCTTGTGTGTGTGTGTGTGTGTGTGTGGGGGCTGTTCTGAGCACACTCCGGTCAGGGAAGGGGCGGAGTTGGCCAAAGGGGCAAGTTGAATCTTTAGCAGAGAATTCCTTTCATAGAATCATAGAATCTCAGGGTTGGAAGGGACCTCAGGAGGTCATCTAGTCCAACCCCCTGCTCAAAGCAGGACCAAACCCAACTAAATCATCCCAGCCCAGGGCTTTGTCAAGCCTGACCTTAAAAACCTCTAAGGAAGGAGATTCCACTACCTCCCTAGGTAACCCATTCCAGTTCTTCACCACCCTACTAGTGAAAAAGTTTTTCCTAATATCCAACCTAAACCTCCCCCTCTGCAACTTGAGACCATTACTCCTTGTTCTGTCATCTTCTACCACTGAGAACAGTCTAGATCCATCCTCTTTGGAACCCCCTTTCAGGTAGTTGAAAGCAGCTATCAAATCCCCCCTCATTCTTCTCTTCTGCAGACTAAAACAATCCCAGTTCCCTCAGCTCTCCTCATAAGTCATGTGCTCCAGCCCCCTAATCATTTTTGTTGCCCTCCGCTGGACTCTCTCCCAATTTGTCCACGTCCTTCTTGTAGTGTGGGGCCCAAAAACTGGACACAGTACTCCAGATGAGCCCTTACCAGTGCTGAGTAGAGGGGAATGATCACATCCCTCGATCTGCTGGAAATGCCCCTACTTTCTCCATGGTGTTAGCTAAGCGTTGCTGTTAAATGTCAGCCGACGAATGCAGCGTTTGATACAATCTGACTCTAAATCCCCTGCCCTCTCTGTTGCTGTAGTTCTCACATCCTCTGCTCTTGTGATGTCACCACATGACATGGTGTCTTATTCCCATAGTGTCCTGTAGGTTAGACAGGACTTAAGTTTATGAGGTAAAAACTGAAGCATAACTCCTTCCCTTCCTCATTTTGTCTTCGGAAAAATATAATTCTGTCCCCTCCCCCAGTCCCAACCCAGCCCCACCGGCGCTGCTGCGGCTTGGAGACAGGTGCCCTCTCACCTGGCCCCTGAGCTGCTGTGGGAAGAGAGGGCTGGAGGGGGAGTCCTCTCTCCCTGGGGCAACCTGCTCCCCAATCTCCTCATTCCCAGCCCCACCCCAGAGCCCCTCACCCCCTGCACCCCAACCCTCTGCTCCAGCCCTGACTCCCCTTATCCCCATCCCCATCCCCACCCCAGAGCCTGGACTCCCAGCCGGAGCCCTCACACCACTGCGCCCCTACCCTCTGCTCCAATGCTGAGACCCTCATCCCTAGCCCCACTCCAGAGCGTGCACTCCCAGACGGATCCCTCACCTCCCCTGCACCCCAACCCTCACCCCCCGAGCCCCTCCCACACTCCAAACACTTCAGCCTCACCCCTGCCACACACCATCCATGTGCAGAATGAATTTTGTAATGAGCGCAATATGCAGGTGATGTGTCACACCTCACCTCCATATTTGTGCCCAAAACAAAATTCATTCCGCACATGGACATAAACAAATTAGAGGAAACACTTGCTCCTGACTTTCAGCCCTCTCTCTCACATCTTGAATTTCACCACATTGAGTGATCAGAATAAAGTGCCCTCAAGTGGGCTAGAGACCAACAGTGGTTCATAGTAATTATTCAGCAAGTATTTTAGAAGACCTAGAACATTAGAGGAAATCATGACCTGCCAAGAGACAATTAATGGAGAGAAGCAGCCAGATTAATTCCATACATTGGATTGGTTGTGACTTATTTGCCTGATTTGAAAAGAGACCAAAAGGACCTGAGTCTCCTTGGTGTTGATAGCCCCCTGCTCAGCCAATCAGCACTGAGACTCTGAGGGGCAGGAGGCTGAGGGGTCTCACCAGATGTCCCAAAGGACGGCCCAGGACACCATAAGAGGGGATCACTCTCAGACCCAGACCCACCTCTTGGTGAGGACCTCTGCAATGAGAGCAACCCCCTCCCCCACCCACACTCCACACACGTCCCATCCTAGGTAGAGGGAGGGAAGCTGGAAAAGGAAAAAAAGAAGCAAGAGAAGAGGAGAAAGGAGGGAGGAAAGAGGAAAAGGGAAACCAAAAAGGATACACCCCAATGTCCCCAGGGATTCCAATCATCAAAACCTAGGGAGGAAATCAAAATCTGCCACCTGAAGCCCAGTGTTTCCTGGGCCTAGAATGCTGCCTGTGCCAGGTGGATCAGACTGAACAGGGTTCCAAACCTCTCTGAGCCTCTTACCTTGTCAAAGGGAAGTTTGTTTTCGGCACAATCAGTGGTAGGAAAGGAGAAAACTCCACAGAGGTTCCTCCTCATGCTCACATCCATGAATCCTAATTGTCTCTCAGCCCTCGAGGAGAGACCCTTGCGAAGGAGACTTGCGGCCAACAAAGCCGGGGGAGGGTCTCAGAGAGTGGCCTGGCCCTGCACCTCTGTCCTCCTCGGCTGATGTCGGGGTCTCTCTGTGAGGTCACCCCCTCCCCACCCACATTTTGCCCAATAGGCCGAGTTCCTGCAAAAGGCCTTTGTGATGTCACTTGCCACACCCACCCCTCCCCTCAAAGCTGATGTCCTGCCCCTGGCCAGCCTCGTTCGGTTGTTTGAGTTGTTTCCCCTGCATCTGGGGTTGCCAACTTTCTGACCCCACAAAACTGAACACCCTCATCCCGTCCCTTCGCCGAGGTCCTGGCTTGCTCCCTCCATCTCCCTCCATCACTTCGCCTCTCCCCCACGCTCACTCACTCGCTTGTTTTCACCGGGCTGAGGAGGGCTGGGGAGGGTCCCTTTTCAAACTGGGTGTTGTCGGGACAGACCTGGGAAGGAGCTGCCTGCCAAACACCTTTAAGAGGAGCCGTCCCTCCCTGTCAGAAAATCATCTCCCTCCTTCAGTTCCTTGTCCCGGCAGAGCCGGAGGATTGAAAGCAGCAACATCAAACTCCTGTGCAGCTAGCAGGAATGGACACAGACACTCCCTTGTATCTGAACAGATATTTAGTTTTATTCTTGGTAAACTACAAGGCTTAAGGGACGGGCAGTGGCACCAGATCTAAGGGATGAAACACAACACATTGGACAAACCCATCGTGCCGCAGGAAATGACCCACTACTTGCTCCCCTCCTGATTGGCTGAGCAGGGGATCTAGTGACAGGGAGGAGACTCAGGACTTTGTTGTTCTCTTTTAAGGCCCAGCAAATAAGCCAGAACCAATCATCTGCTTGGTGAATTGTTCTCCTTCCTTCTCGCCATTGGCTGTCTCTGAGCCGTTCCTGGTTCTCTCGGATGTTCTAGTGCTTCTACAACACGTGCTGAATAATCAGGGTGAATGGTGGTTGGTGTGTAGCTTCGTTCGAGGTCACTTTGTTCTGATCATTCAGTGCGGGAAACTCCAGACTGATGGTTAGTTTGACAGTCAGGACACCCGGGTCCCTGTTCCCAACTCTGTGCCGACAGGCTCTGGGATGTAGACAAGGCCCTTCGCCTTTCTCAGCCTTCGTTTCTCCCTCTGTCGGTTAGGGTTAACAAGCCTCTCACACCTGCGTTGCCGGCTCAAAGAGCCCGAGGCGGAGCAACAGCAGGTTCGTTGCCCAGTGTGCATAGCACTAATTGAACACACCAGGGTGGAGAAGCAAAAACCAGGTTAATTTGAGCCCAAATAAGGTGCCAGGGAGACATGGCAATCTCAAATCCTGCAAACAACCCGCGCGCTAGGCGGGGTCCCAGCATTTATACCCCCCTTGTTTGTGTAAGCCTTTTGTTCGGTTTTCCCCCTCACCCCTCCCCTTCCCAACAGCAGTTACTTTGAACATTACATTTCAGCGTGTTAGAAAAAGTTCCCATTCGCAAGCTTATCTGTTGGCCTTGTTAGCTTCAGGCACAGAAGCCTTTTTTCCCCCCTTTTCCTTCCGCCTTCTCACTACTTTTGCTAGTTTCAGCGGGACTGCAGCTGTCTGCTAAAAAGCTGACTTCTCACATATCCTGCTTTTAGGCTGTTAGCATGCAGGTTGGTTAAAATTCACAGCATGTAAGAACTTTGGCTCACTTTAGGCCCAAAGTCACAACTTTGGTTTACTCAGCCTAGTGACACCAACACCTGCCTCCTGGTGGGGGAAGGCTGGGGAGCTGTGGGGACCTGTCTGAGAGGTCACTAGTAGCAGTGTAGCACAGGAGGTGTCCTATCGGGTTGAGTCATTGCAGATTATGATGTAGTGCAGCAGACCCCCGTTTTCCCAACCTTGCATTATGCAGCTTTCCACGTTAACCGAACCACCAGTGCACACAGGTGCCGCAGCCGGCGATTTGTCCTGTGGCCGCTAGGTGGCGCTGCAGCCTCACAACTTTCCCGTTCCCCGGGGTATCCGAATGTTTGATAGGGTGACCTGGCCCCACCCGGCCCCGGTTAGATGCCGTCAGTGGAGTCTGCTGTGTAATGGCTGAAAGAGTCAATTGTACTGGTATTTTATTATCTTTAAATCATTAAGGGGAGCAACTACTTACCCTGACTGAAGCATCTTATCTCATTTCTAAATCAAAGTGTCTCCTCTTTGTGTGCGAAGAGACAGTTTAAGGGGACGCCACAAACGGGAGATGCTTTTGGTTTGGAAAACAAAATATTTTTGCAAAGAATTTTCATCCAAATTGATTCATGATTCCACAAATCAACCTTGATTAATGTTCATGGGATTTTCTAACAGAAATCTGTGTCGATGAAAATTCCACCCCCCCCCTCAATTGCTGGCCTCTGTCCCTCCCCCGGGGGGCTTGTTGTCTGCTGATGACAGCGAGAGTGAGAGCTGTTGGCTTTTCTCTCTAGCTCTGCCATCGCTTTGCTGTGTGACCTGGGGTAGGTCATTTCCTCTCTCTGTATCTCAGCATCCCAATCTGTGCAATGGGAAGCGAGACACGTCTGTAATACCTGGCAGGAGTGAGGCTGGGCAAGAGAAAGGGCATTAAAGCACTTTGGGGAGGAGAAAGGGTTGTTTCATGGTGTTGAGCACCAAGGCATTCTGACATTTGTGAAAATGTCTCGTCTAGAGAAAGAAGAAATGGTCCGGGGGACAAAGCCCTGCAGGCTTTGAATCAGAGAGGCCTGGGTATGTGTCTGGGGTCTCACCAGTGCTTCCCACCCCTTGCTGTCCTGTTGGCAGGTGTAGCCCCTGACCCGTGGCTCTCACCTTCCGGTATAGGCTCTGCACAAGGTCTTGGCCAACCTCCCGGGAGCCATGCTGGGGAGCTGCTGGCAGAATCCCCACATACAGACACCGCCCCAATACCTCTTGGTGGAGAGCTCAATGTCGGGGGGGGGGGGGAGGAGGCAATTTTATCTTAATGCTGGGGAGACCTGGAACGGAGAGACTGGAAAGATCCATTTTCCAGTCTGTCCGCCTAGCTGGGGATCCCACTGGGCCATCCAGAAGGTTGAAAAAGCTACTAGAGGGGAAGCTGTTCTAGACTTGATTTTAACAAATAGGGAGGAACTCCTTGAGAATTTGAAAGTAGAAGGCAGCTTGGGTGAAAGTGATCATGAAAATCCTAGAGTTTGCAATTCTAAGGGATAGAAGGGAGTACAGCAAAGTAAGAGACAATGGATTTCAGGAAGGCGGATTTTTGGTAAGCTCAGAGAGCTGATAGGTAAGGTCCCATGGGAATCAAGACTGAGGGGAAAAACAACTGAGGAGAGTTGGCAGTTTTTCAAAGGGACACTATTAAGGGCCCAAAAGCAAGCTATTCCGCTGGGTAGGAAAGATAGAAAATGTGGCAAAAGACCAGCTTGGCTTAACCACGAGATCTTGCATGATCTAAAAAAATAAAAAGGAGTCATATAAAAAAATGGAAACTAGGACAGATTACAAAGGATGAATATAGGCAAACAGCACAGGAATGCAGGGGCAAGATTAGAAAGGCAAAGGCACAAAATGAGCTCCAACTAGCTATGGGAATAAAGGGAAACAAGAAGACTTTTTATCAATACATTAGAAGCAAGAGGAAAACCAAGGACAGGGTAGGCCCACTGCTCAGTGAGGAGGGTGAAACAGTAACAGGAAACTTGGAAATGGCAGAGATGCTTAATGACTTATTTGTTTTGGTCTTCACCAAGAAGTCTGAAGGAATGCCTAACAGAGTGAATGCTAATGGGAAGGGGGGCAGGTTAGAAGATAAAATAAAAAAAGAACAAGTTAAAAATCATTTAGAAAAGTTAGATGCCTGCAAGTCACCAGGGCCTGATGAAATGCATCCTAGACTACTCAAGGAGGTAATAGAGGAGGTATCTGAGCCTCTAGCTATTATCTTTGGAAAATCATGGGAGACGGGAGAGATTCCAGAAGACTGGAAAAGGGCAAACATAGTGCCCATCTATAAAAAGGGAAATAAAAACAACCCAGGAAACTACAGAGCAGTTAGTTTAACTTCTGTGCCAGGGAAGATAATGGAACAAGTAATTAAGGAAATCATCTGCAAACACTTGGAAGGTGGTAAGGTGATAGGGAATAGCCAGCATGGATTTGTAAAGAACAAATCATGTCAAACCAATCTGATAGCTTTCTTTGATACGATAACGAGTCTTGTGGATAAGGGAGAAGCGAAGGATGTGGTATACCTAACTTTAGTAAGGCATTTGATACGGTCTCGCATGATATTCTTATTGATCAACTAGGCAAATACAATTTAGATGGGCTACTATTAGGTGGATGCATAACTGGCTGGATAACCGAACTCAGAGAGTAGTTATTAATGATTCCCAATCCTGCTGGAAAGGTAGACCAAGTGTGGGTCCGCAGGGGTCTGTTTTGGGACTGGCTCTGTTCAATATCTTCATCAACGACTTAGATATTGGCATAGAAAGTACGCTTATTAAGTTTGCAGATGATACCAAACTGGGAGGGACTGCAACTGCTTTGGATGATAGCGTCATAATTCAAAATGATCTGGACAAATTGGAGAAATGGTCTGAAGTAAACAGAATGCAGTTTAATAAAGACAAATGCAAAGTGCTCCACTTAGGAAGGAACAATCAGTTTCACACATACAGAATGGGAAGAGACTGTCTAGGAAGGAGTACGGCAGAAAGGCATCTAGGGGTTATAGTGGAAACAAGCTAAATGTGAGTGAACAGTGTGATGCTGTTGCAAAAAAAGCAAACAGGATTCTGGGATGCATTAACAGGTGTGTTGTGAGCAAGACACGAGAAGTCATTCTTCCACTCTACTCTGGGCTGGTTAGGCCCCAACTGGAGTATTGTGTCCAGTTCTGGGCACCACATTTCAAGAAAGATGTGGAGAAATTGGAGAGGGTCCAGAGAAGAGCAACAAGAATGATTAAAGGTCTAGAGAACATGACCTGTGAAGGAAGGCTGCAAGAATTGGGTTTGTTTAGTTTGGAAAAGAGAAGATTGAGAGGGGACATGATAGCAGTTTTCAGGTATCTCAAAGGGTGTCATAAGGAGGAGGGAGAAAACTTGTTCACCTTAGCCTCTAAGGAAAGAACAAGAAGCAATGGGCTTAAACTGCGGCAAGGGAGGTTTAGGTTGGACATTAGGAAAAAGTTCCTAACTGTCAGGGTGATTAAAACACTGGAATAAATGGCCTAGGGAGGTTGTGGAATCTCCATCTCTGGCGATATTTAAGAGTAGGTTAGATAAATGTCTATGCAGGATGGTCTAGACATTTTGTATTTAGTATTTTGTCCTGCCATGAGGGCAGGGGACTGGACTTGATGACCTCTCGAGGTCCCTTCCAGTCCTAGAATCTATGAATCTATAAGGTGATAAGAAATAGCCAGCATGGATTTATCAAGAACAAATCGTGTCAAACCGGCCCTTGATAGCTACTCTAAGGTGAGTGCATAACTGGTTGGAAAACTGTTCCCAGAGAGTAGTTATCAGTGGTTCGCAGTCAGGCTAGAAGGGCATAACGAGTGGGGTCCCACAGGGCTCAGTTCTGGGTCCGGTTTTGTTCAATATCTTCATCAGTGATTTAGATCGTGGCATAGAGAGTACAGTTACAAAGTTTGCAGAGGACGCAAAGTGGGAGGGGTTGCCAGTGCTTTGGAGTATAGCATGAACTTTCAAAATGATCTGGACAAACTGGAGAAATGGTCTGAGGTAAATAGGATGAAATTCAATAAGAACAAATGCAAAGTGCTCCACGTAGGAAGGAACAATCGGCTGCACACATACAGAATGGGAAATGACTGCCTAGGAAGGAGCACTGCGGAAAAGGATCCAAGGGTCATAGTGGACCACAAACTAAATAAGAGTCAACAGTGTAATGCTGTTGCAAAAAAGCCAACATCATTCTGGGATGTATTAGTAGGAGTGTTGAAATCAAGACACGAGAAGTCATTCTTCCACTCTACTCCACGCTGATAAGGCCTCAACTGGATTATTGTGTCCAGTCCTGGGCATCACATTTCTGGAAAGATGCGGACAAATTGGAGAAAGTCCAGAGAAGAGCAACAAAAATGATTAAAGTCTAGAAAACTTTAATCAGATTGAAAGAATTGGATTTGTTTAGTCTGGAGAAGAGAAGACTGAGAGGGGACATAACAGTTTTCAAGTACCTAAAAGGTTGTTACAAGGAGGAGGGAGAAAAATTATTCTCCTTAAACCTCTCATGATAGGACAAGAAGCAGCGGGCTAAAATTGCCGCAAGAGAGGTTTAGGTTAGACATTAGGAAAAACTTCCTAACAGTCAGGGTGGTTCAGCACTGGAATAAATTGCCTAGGGAGCTTGTGGAATCTCCATCATTGGAGATTTTTAAGAGCAGGTTAGACAAACACCTGTCAGAGATGATCTATATAGTCCTTAGTCTTGCCTTGAGTGCAGGCGACTGGACTCGATGACCTCTTGGGGTCCTTCCAGTCCTATGATTCTATGATTGGATGATCCAAAGGTCTCTTCTCGCCTTAACATCTACAAATCTCTGCAAAAACTAAGTGTGGCACATTGAGCAGCCTCTGATGTTTTCATGTGTCGCCTGCTTGATCTCCAGAACTAACACTGAGTGAGAGGGGGTGGGGGTGTGACACAGCAGGAGCAGTTCAAACATGCAAAAGGGCTGGCCAGGGCAGTGACATCACACTAGCCTTTTACAGGACCTCGACTGATTGGTCAAAGGCGGTTGGGAGGCGGTGACCTCACAGAGAGTCTATGACAACGGGCAGGTAAAGAGGCTGCAGGGTGGGGGAAATGGCTTTGCTGCAGGGAGTCTCCTTCTCAAGGTCTCCCCTTGAGGACTGTGAGAGAATACAGGGTCATGCCTGTGAGCGCGAGGAGGAGCCTCCTTGGGGTTTTCCCCTTTCCCACTGCTAATTTAGTGAGAAGACAGACGTCCCTGTGGAGCAGGTAAGAGCCTCAGAGAGGTTTGGTACCTAGGGAGCCTGACCCACCTGGTGCTGGCCAAATTCAAGGCATGGAAAACACTAGATTAAGGTGAGAGCATTTCCCCCGCACGCACCTTAAGCCATTGTCCCTCAGAATTCCTGGGGACATTGGGGTTCATCATCTAGCCCTCGTTGCGTTGTGGGACGCCCTCACAAAGCGATGGGGCAGGAAGGCTGCTCGGAGAGTGATCCCCCCCCAGGTGACCTGAGCCATCCCAGGGCAGGCCATCCTTTCTGTCGTGGGGTGCCCCAGACTGGGCCATCTAGCAGCCACAGGAGAAATCGCCAGCTTGTGGACCCGTGTGCACTGGTGGTTTGGTTAATATGGAAAGCTGGAGCCTGGCCAAGATCCTGCTCCTTATATTTAGCTTCTAGACTTCCTCGTGCATCCAGTGGGAGAGGACGGCTTTCAAGGTCCTGGCTTGGAGCCTTGCTAATGGTCGTGTGTTCCATGGATCCACTGCTACATGGCATGAAAAGAGTCCCCGGGTGGGTGAGTACTGCAGGATTTTGTCTCTGCAGACCTAGCTCATGTTCCTGTCTCCCTGGCTGGCCCATGAGTGTCTGAGAGGGGAGCTGGTGGGTTGGTGAGTGGGCAGGACACACCCAGCGAATTGCCTGAGCAGATCTTTGTGGGAATCCCAGAAAGGGGATGGGGTTTGCCCCGTGCCACCACAAGTCGGGAAGCAGACTCCCCGTCCTCTTCCAGGGGCCTATTAGGTGCAGCCACATTGTCCTTGTCGTGCTGCAGTTTGACTTCCCCTTGGAACAAACCCACGGGCTGCAGCTGCCTGACCCAGTGACTAGAGGACATCCCAAGGGGAGGGGAATAGACCTTTGGTCTGTCAACTCCAAAAGCCCCAGGCCCTAAGCCATAGGTGGTGAGTTATATGGGCCCATGGTGCTGGGCACCAGGGATATTCCTGGCCCAGGGGCCTGGCTCCAGCAAAGTTGGGGACCAGGTCTCTCCCCCGGCCCCACCTGCCACCCCTGCACATCCCCCAGCCCTGCCAGCCGCCCCTGGGCGATTGAAAATGGCCCCACTGCCACCACCGGCAGGACAGCAGGCCTTAGCGGCTTCCTGCGCGCTCGCTCCACGTGTCTGGTGCCACGTCCCTGAGGCCTGGAGGGGGTGGGAGGCTGTGTCTCCGCATGCTGCCTCTGCCCCGAATCTCCTGTGGCCAATGAAATGTTGCGGGGGCGATGGGGACAGGAGCTCATGGAGAACTCCTGGCCTGCCCCGCCTAGGAACCGCTGCCGGAGGGGAGCCCCAGGTAAGCACCGAACCCCTCGACCCCTTCCAGATCCTGCACCCACACCCCTACCCACACACACACTCCTGTCCCCAAATTCCCTCCTGCACACCCACCCCATCTAGCCCCCAAACTCCCTCCCAGAGCTCACACCCCTCACTCCCTCCACCACACTCACCTCTTGCCCCAGCCAAGAGCCTGCATCCAGCTCCCAAATTCCCTTCCAGAGCCTGCACCTCTCACCCCCCTGGACTCCAATCCCCTGCCCAGCTCAGAGCCTGCACCCAAACTCCCTCCCAGAGCCTGCACCCAAGACACCCTCCCCCACCCAAACTTCCTCCCAGAGCCTGACCCCTCACCCCCATACACCCAAACTCCCTCCCAGATCCTGCACCCCAGAGCCCCACCCAAACCCAAAGCCTTAGGCAGGTGGGTGGAGAGGTGGGGGGAATTTGGAGGGGCAGGTTCTGGACGACAACCAAAATTTCTACAAACCTGCCGCCCTTGGGCGTTATTAGCACCACGCTCTCACCAGCTGAGCTAGCCGGCCCCCAGAAAACAGCCTGCCAAGCGGCCCTTTCGGAAAGGAGCCATGGGCAGCCGCAGGGTCGTTTTGTCCTCTGGAATGAGACAGGTGGCTGAGGACATCTACTTGTGTTCAGTGGAATTAGCTCAAGTGGTTGAGCACTCACTTTGCATGCGAGAAGCAGTGGGATCAATGACCCCATTCTCCAGTGGCAGGAGTGTTCCCATCCTCTGCCTTCCTTTTAAAAGTACTGCCAAGCAGGAGACTAAGCGCCTCCAGTGGACCCCTCCCTCTCCCTACTTGACCTGCCATAACAGTCCAGAGAATTTTACCCAGTGAGTCCTAGATGGACCCCAGCACCGTACGGTTGAACTAGGACAGATCACTCAGAAAGTCATTGAGTTTGGATGTAAAGATGTGAAATGCTATGGGGGCAGGGGAGGGAACTGGCCTGTCTTTCAAGCTTAAATTCTGCAATTTCTACACCTAAGCATGAAACTCAGGTCTGCACTGGCCACGAATTAAGCCCAGGCCTGCTGTACGGGAGACAAGAATTCTCCCGCAGACCCAGAACGTGTGCAAAATATAACAAAGTGACTGTGCACTATGGGCCCTGCCTGCTGCCAGAGCCCCTCTGCTCCAGGGCACAGCGGGGTGGCTGATGCTCCCAGGAGCTCTCTGCTTCTGGTCAGAAGGGAATTCTTTGGGCATTCAGTCATTAATGATATAGGGATTAATGGGGTCAAATTACATGATGTGCCCTGTGGCTTTAAGGCATTGGAGAACTGCTGAAGAGGTTAAAGACCACAGAGGTGGGTAGCTAGGTGTGGGGCCTCCAAAGTTATTGTGCTCTGGTGAGACTGAGCAGTTGTGGGGACTGTGCAAGCTGTGGTGTTTACATGCACATAGAAAATGTAATAAAACCCCATTTTTAAAACCACCCATGTCTGGGAATGGAAGAGAAGCTCTTTGAAATAAGTGTCCCCTTCACACTCTTCAAGATCACTGGCTCCAACACTCAACTGCCTGAGGGAATTCAGTGGTGGTGCATTTGATGGCGAATCAAGAGGTTTCTGGTTCAAATCCAGCTGCTCTCTTAAATGTCCTCTTTTTCAATTGAACTATATTTTCATATCCATCTCCTGTATGTTCAGGAGTTCCGCTGAACGGGGACGTGAAATGAATTTAATCATTCAACATTTTTCCTGTTAAAATGTACAAACACTGAGCAAACCTGTCCATCAGACTGAAATCCGTTCCGGTCCTCTGAGGCGCTAGTTTGTTTTCATTCTTTAAACAAAGATAGACTATGACTGTACATTTGCAGGTCCTTGTTCTCCACGAGCGATGCTGTGCAGAAGAACAAGAACCACATCCAGCTGGGGCTCAGGAGTTAGCAGAGATCAGCAGCACCTTGGCTCCTTCCCAGTCAGCCAGCAGGAGATGGGCCCCAGGCAAGGCACAAGAACCAGTCCATGGCTCTGAGGAGGAAAATAGCCCCCAAGAAGCTGGCTAGAGCTGCCAGGATCCCCAGAAAGGCCACCATGCCCATGTGCAGGAATAGTCCTAAGAAAGTGGAGGCTGCAGCAGGGACAAAAAAGGAAGAAAAAAAACCCCCAAAAGGTCAAAGCTGCCAAGCCCCAGAAGGTGGTCAAGAGCCCGCCGGGAAGCAAGACAGGGGAGAGAAAGGCTAAACCTAACCTCAAAGCCAGGTGGCTCTGAGAAAGAAGTGGCCCTGAGAAAGAAGTGAAGCGATTTCCATGGGGATAACTCCTGTTCCCCAAATGCTCTTTGAAGACTGACCATGGACCTCCCAGAAAGAGCCAGATCCCACAGGACAAACAGCCCCACGGAGAGCAAAGTGAGGTGGTGGCAGTGAGGGGTGTGTGAGAGGAGGGTGTTTCTCTTACACAGGGGAAGTGTTGTGCTTTGCAAAGCACCTTCCAGGTGAATGCGGCACTGAGAGGGGATCTGCCCATCGCTCCTACGTGAGTCTGTGATCTGCTTCTGCTGTCTGAGAGGGACACTCGCTAGCTGAGGCAGAGCTACGCAGCACAACTGTGATGAGGACAGGTTACAACTGCTGGGTTCAATGACAGAGGAGGTCGGGGAGGTTGTGGAAGGGGAATGGCAGCACCACACAGGGTCATAATACTCAGACAGGGCCTGACTTTCACTTCCCCTTTGTTTTCCATCACTCATTCCCTAACAGCCCCTCCACCCACCCAAAGTCACAGCCTTCTCCATGTCCCACACACACTCCATTGGCTCCAGCCTCTCTGGGACACCCCCAGCTGGGAACTTGTCTCTGCATCACCCCAGCAGGGAAGAAGAGGGGCTGAAGGAGGACAAGAGACAGGTGGGGCTAGACAGGAATGGAAGAGACACTTCCTCCTCCACCTCCTCCTCTTAAGAGACACCTTAAGCTCACCCTTGAGAAGCTCCAGACCCAGGTGGTTTAAACCAGTCACCTTCCCAGTGGAGGGAAGCTGCGATGGTGAGTTTGAGCTTTACCTGGAGCACTGGCTGGTTTCTTTAAGCAAATGGCGTCTGCCATTCATCCTGCCCTGTGGAAAATACAATTCCAGCTCAGAAGAGCTTCCAAGTTTGCAGCCAAATACTTTTCAATAACCCCTCCCCCGCCCCCAACCCATGCATTTGAAAGGCCCCTGCTTGTTCTGTCCTCCAGCCATGTGTGCTTGGGCCTTTGGGTTAGTTAGTATGATTCCCCACAATTGCCTCAAACCCATTTTTAAAAACACATCACATTATGCACAGTAAATAAAAAACTTTTTAGTGTGAAACAAACCAAATACTTTTTAAAAACCCTACACCTATGCCTTGCCCAGACCTCTCTCACACTCAAATCAGCAGCTTTACAAACACACCAAACCAAGTTTGCCTCCATATACTTTTCAATAACCCCCCCCCCCAATGCATTTAAAAGTCAGTTGCAAAAAAGTTCCCTTTCACTAAGGGATCATGTGTTGCAGGCACATGCTTGTTCTGTTCCCCCAATGTGTGTTTGGGCCTTCAGGTTAAAGAACAAGCAAAAATGTTAGTTACTATTACCACCAAATCCCTATACAAACTGTGCAATACTTAAAGTTTTTTAAAACAGTATTAAGCACAACTATAGTTAAAAATGTTTTTTACCTTGGCCTGGTGGTGAACTGCAGCTTAAAGTTACTGGTTCCATGCGAAGCAGATCACGCTGCAATAAAGATAGGCACCATTATTTTCCTAAAAAAGCCTGGGCAAAGAGTGGCATTATACAGTATATCGTTTCAGAGTTCAAGCCAGCAAGTCGTACCTCTGTCTGCCGTCCAGCAGCCTTTCAAGAAAGTTTCTGTTGAAAAGGTCTCCAACAGACCTGAGGTTTTTATACCATCTTCGCCCATTGTTTCAAACAGCCTTCAGCATAGTAGCTAGCAGGTTAATTTAATCCCCACAGCTCTGAACTAATAGATCCTGAAGGACTTTAGGCACCCCTCTCATAGCACACCCTGTAGTGATCTGGGGTGGGGGAACCAAGCTGTCTGCACAACAGGGCTTTTTTTTTTCTTTTTTCTTTTTTTCTGTAAGTTAAAATAAATTTTTCTGTGGGGCCTTCTTACAGTATTGAACAGTACCCATTTCCAAGCGGGGGGGGCCCTTTGCAGATATCAATGAATGTCTTGGGGCTTGAGGTTTTTTTTTTTAAACACGTTTCTTTCATGCATAAGTTTGGGGTGGGGTGTTTTCCAGAAAGAATGACCCATAGCATTAAACCAACTCCAGGGCCATATTTAATCTGTCCAATAGTGTTCCACCAACCCCTGGGGTCATATTGAAACTGTCCAATTGAGTTCTGCCAACTCCGGCAGTTATATTTAAACTGTCCAATAGCAGTTTAAACTGCGAATTCCTGAGCTTTTATTTCATTTCATATTAATCAGAACTCACCATCCACCCCACCCACCACCATCAAATTTAACCCTATGGCAACAAGGGTAAGTAATCGCAGTCACCCTGGCTATTCAGTGAGGGGGTGGGTGTTAAACCCACTCAGTTCAACAGGATAAGTCAACTCTATTGTACTCAAACACAGGTCTGAACAACCTGTTTGTTTTATTGTAAGCACATTTCTTAGGATTTTTCCCCCCACCCACAACATACATTTCAGCTTTTTTGCTGTAAATGGGTCACTTTTACACACAAAACCCACAAGCGCTAGGTTCTCACAAACAATTGATTTTTTATTTAAAAGACATACAGCTCCTTGAAAGCAAACCAAGATGCTTCATGAAAACTTTTAGCTCATTTAAGGGCCAAAGGCCTTCGAACAGAAACACAGATAGTCACAAAGCCCTTTTCAATAGTTTTTTTTTTTAATTTACAGCTACCAAGTTTTCTATCGCGTGTTTGTCCCCTCACCATTCTCTAACTGAATCTTTTTAGATTCCTTACAAATAGTCTTGTCCTTAAGCAGGGATCTGTAACTTTTTGTGCAGACTAGACGGCCAATACCACGCCGTGTCGTGGAAAAACGACCCCGCGTTGTGCTTGGCTCAGAATCACCCGAGGCCCCTTTATTACGAGCATGCGGTGGGGGGACCAGCGAACTGGCGTCCCCCGAATAGAGATTTGTCAACAGGTTTTATAGCAAAAAAAAAACAATTAGTGATACACACGTCCTTGTTCACATGATTGCCATAACTGGAGAAATGCTGTGCAATTGAGTGGAGACCCTGACTGTGTTTTAAAGAAAATGAACCTGAAGCTGCCTGCAATTTTTCCACTCCAGCTGTAAGCAGGTTAATTTCTTTAAAACACGGTCAGGGGCTCCACTGAACTGCACAGCATTGATCAAGGTCCCCCCCTTTGCGCTGAATGTTCTTGGCTTAGGCACAGACATTGCACAGCAGAACCTCTGGCAATAACGGTGTTTAATCAGCTTTTCAAACCCAGCTCAGCACATAGGCCCTGGAGCTTGCGGTTGATATCCACTGAAGTCCAAGTCACCCAGTCATGGGGCCGTTGGACTGGTGCACCTATGACACGGCCCTCTCAATCTCCACAAAGCTTTTCCCTAAGGCAGTGCTTAAGGGCAGCATAAACAGCAACACGTACAATAGTCCGCATGACTTTTTTACGCTCACGATGTGGCACTGGCCCAGTTAGTTCTATGCCAAGCCTCCTCCGAAACACCTCATGGCCATCATCCTCAGAGTCCTCTTCAACAATTTGTATCGGCATTGAGCAAAACCAAGGTGGGCCCGGTTCATCTTCCCTGCTTGATGCAACGCTGTCCAGGGCTTCCAGGCCGTCTAGAAAGGCATTGTCGAGCTGTTGAGAGATTTTCAGAACAGAAACAGTGTAAGCGCCCCACTGCTTGTTTTTAGATTTACACAACCCCCGGTTCCTTACCCATTAAGAAGCGCGATTGCTTCTTAATCATTCATTTACGTGTGTGATGTCTTTTCCGTTCACCTTGTCCACTGGTGACTCCCCCGAGCCTCAATCACATTCCACCTCTAAGGGGGTGGACAAAGAGAGGCCACCATGCTCATTGGGGTGTCTCACAAGCGGTTGCATTTTGGGTTCTGGTTCCGGTTTATCCATCTATGGTTGGGCCGAATGGCTCCCCTCGGTCGCTCCCTCCTCCTCCTCCTCAGGACTGTCGCTGATGTAGCGCTTTCTCCACGGATGGTCAAAGACCCTCGGGGCTAAGACAGAGTCTGAAGTTCTCATGGGGTGGTGAAGGAGTCCATGTTTCCTCTCAGCAGCCTTTACACAATTTCTAAAAGATGTGTCCTTGTTAAGAGATGGCCTCGTCTGTCCCGTGCTGGGCCTTATGGGGTAATAGTGCTGCACTCTGATTGGCAGAGGTCCTTGGGAGGAGTTCTTAGTGGGGTCATACGGCCCACTCCCGGACGGTCACCCTGCCCCGGAATTCTCCCTGATTGGTCAAAATCTCCTCTTAGGGCAGTCCTATCAGGTCAAAACCCATCCTAATTGGTAGATGGTGGACAGAGGAGTTCTTAGAGGGGTCACACGACCCACTTCTGGATGGGTCACCCCACCTCGGAACTCACCCTGATTGGTCAAATCTCCTCTCAGGGTGGTCCTTCTGGGATGAAACCCAACCTGATTGGTAGAGAGTGATGGGAGGAGTTCTTAGAGGGGTCACATGACACACCTTACTTCCAGTCACGTGGCCACCTTGACCCCGGAGTTAAAACCTCCCATGCGGTGGGACTTCCGGTGACAGGGGGAGGGACTAAGAGGTCAACGGGTAGGGCTTGGGAGTGTCAAGGGGAGGGGTTAGGGTTTGATGGATGGTGTTCCTGATAAATATCAAGATTACATGGATACCTTAGAAAGAAATGTGGACACGTTACCCCTGGACCGGGACTATGACTGCCCTATTGACATACCACCTTGGCTGAAAGTTGTTTTTCTCTGTATTTACGCATTGTTGGGACCAGAATTAGTGGATCTCCCTGCGTAGAAGTCATGAAAACCAGTCCTAAGAGCAAGTATCAGAGGGGTAGCCGTGTTAGTCTGGATCTGTAAAAGCAGCAAAGAATCCTGTGGCACCTTATAGACTAACAGACATTTTGCAGCATGAGCTTTCGTGGGTGAATACCCACTTCGTCGGATCCGACAAAGTAGGTATTCACCCACGAAAGCTCATGCTGCAAAACGTCTGTTAGTTTATAAGGTGCCACAGGATTCTTTGCAGTCCTAAGAGCAGGCCCTTTTTGGGAAGAAGAAATGTGGGACTCTGCTATGGCTCTCTTTAGACACTCAGCTCCTGAACAAAGTGATCATTTGAAACCATTACCCACTGCTGTGAATCCCACAATTGTTGGCTCACAGGAAATCTGCAAAGGTTTTCATCAAACTTCATCTGCAAGGATTTCCAATCTAACGCTCGTTTGGGCAAGGGACAAATGGAAGACAGATTTCAAAACACACTATGGACATTTTAACTGTCTGATATGCTATTTGAGCTAATTAACGGTCCCCTGACCTTGCCACACTTCATCAGTGATGTATTTGGGGACAGTGTCATCTATTCGGGTGACATACATCTCTTTTTGGAGAACTCAGAGCAGCACGCACAGCACATCTGAACCTGGAGAGGTTTCGGCAGCATGGTCTCAACACAGAACTGGAAAAGCGGAACCTCCAGCCAACTCTCCACAGAGTTTTGGGGGTACATCCTCTCCCCAGAAGATGTTACCATTGATCCAAATAAGGTGGAAGCCATTCATAAATGGGGCGAAGTTGGAAGTCCTCAAGAAGTGCAGCGCTTCCTAGACTTCACTCATCCTGTGAAATCGAGACGTGCTGGCTCTCAGTGATGCTTAGACGGAAAACCACGCACCCCACACAGAGGTTGGAACCACCCACTTCCAGGTTGTCCTGAGGAGCCATGATTTCTCCAGGAGCTGGGTACAGGGATCAGCCTCTCAAAGGTAGGGGAGTGTCATGTGAGGAGAGGGTCTAAGAGAGGAGGAGCGTGGGCTAGGCTCTGTATTTGGGCTTGGCAGGGATCGAGAGAAGGGAGAGGGCTGTTAGAGGGCAATGCGAGGTGCGAGGGGGGTCGGAGATGGGGGCAAGGCCTGAAAAGTTCAGCTACTTCAGATCAACTGTGCCAGAGAATCACTGGTTGAAGTGACTGAAAGCTCTGAACTCGGGCTGGCCAAAATCCTCCTCCTCAGATGGGAACATCCCAAAAGTCTGCAGAAGCTCAGCCTCTGAGGTGAACGTTGTGGCCCTAACCTCTCTCTGCTCTGTACCTCACAGGATTCCAGCCGGCTGTTCCAATCCAGGAGGAAAACTGAGCCACCGGAGTCTCCCAGCACCTGTGCAGTGAAGTGCCACTTAACCCCGCTGTGATGCACAGACATTGTCCTGGCTGTCTGCACAGGGCTGAATTTCACCCCTTCAGAGTGTAAGGAAATAATTGGCTGAAAGCCTTTTTATTTTTGGACATCTGTATAGTGGGAAAGAAACGTGGGGATTTTTAACCTGTTTCGCTCCCATGCCTGGTGCTTCAATGATGCAGAGACGTGCTGATGCATTGGTTGATTTCCCCACCTTTTAATCTACTCTCTTCTTCTCATTTAACAGGTATTCTAAGGCCCCCCCGTGCATCATATGGGGGTGCAGATTGCATCAGATCTGCACCTGAATAAATAATAGGGAATGAAATATGCAGACACTAAAGTCCTGCAGCCAAATTCTCAGAAACCTTCCTCTTCAATGTAGGATCAGGATTTTGGTTTGAACTGATTTTTTTTTTAAAAGTGCTAAGCAGATGCTACACTGTAAGAAGAGGCAACAGAATCAAAAACTGAAAGATTGTTACTAAAACCAATGAAGAGCTGCAGAGAGTGGAGACCCGGCAAAGCAAACAAATGAATCCTGTGAGTAACTAACCTGAAAGCAAATGGGGAAGAAAATCTCATCTAGGTAATTGTGGCTCTTGGGACAAAAATTGGGTTCCTGGTATGTAGCCTGGCTGAGATCATCCCTTTTCCCTGGGATTCAAATGTCATTCTCTGTGTGGTGTCCTTATTTTATTCCTAGGAAAAGGATCCCCAAAGGAGGTGTAAGGATCCGGGACTCCAGTGTCCGCCAGAAGCTTCAGCCACCTTCACAGGTAGAAGCCACTGGCTTTCCTACAATGCCACTAGTGCTCTTCCTGCTCTCCAGGTCTGCTCCCTCCAGCAGGACAGAGACACCCCTTAACTCCCTGAGTCCTGATTTCCTGCCATTCAAAGGGCTGAGGGTTTGCATTGCCCCCACCCCAACCATCAGAGACTTTTCCTATGGGAATCTCCCTAGAGCAGGGGAGAAATCTGTTCTTCCATTAGAACCAGTCTGCTCAGTAAATCCACCCACACTGACCTCATCTCAGCTACTTTGTTTATCCGAGATTAGTGGTATCTTTGGAAAACCCTTAGCGTGTCGGGGTGTGAGGTGGAGCAGGGGATGCAGGAGCACCAGCAGATTCCCCTGAAGAATACCACCCTGTCTTTCTCTGGTCAGGTTAGAGCTCACCGTCCATTGCGGAGGTGAAGACCGGATGAGAGCTGCTGGATTGACCTTGATGTGCCATGTCCTTGTATGGATGAAGGACCTTCATTTCAGGGATGGCCAGCAGCAGATGTAACACATGTGTCCAGGAATGGGCTAAATAACCTACATTGAGAGGTAAGTAAAATCATGGCCACATGTAGACATCCCAGGAATTGGTGGGGATTGACCCAGGGTCCTTCAGCACAAGCCTCGCTCACTCACTGTCAACAAATCCAGCTCCACTCACTAGACCACACCCCATTGCAGAGCCCCAGATCCCAGGAGCCCTGATTCTCAGACCCAGGCCTCACATCACAAGACCAAACCTCCTCCCATTCTGGGCGCTGTAGAAGGGACCATTGGCAAAAAAACCCTCTACATTCCCCCTGTCAGAGACTGCGGCCATGGGTGACAAGTGAATGAGCTGAGATCTCCCCTGTGGGAATCCGAGGGGCTGCACATTTGGGGTTTCACAGGGACGGCGTCTGGCAGCCATTGACAGAGTGTTCCTGGGAGGAGCTTTTCCGTCTCTAACAAAGGGTTTCTGTTCCCCCAGATCTCAGCCGCTCAGCAGAATGCGGGAGAGCTGAGTGCTGATGGGCTAGAGGGGCCCCAGGAGTCGCCGTGCAGCAGGGGCAGGGTGTGCAGTCATCATGGGCCAAACCCTGCGCTCCAGACAACCCAGGCTGTTTCCCTGGATTGCAATGGGGACTTTAGCTTGGGGAATCGGTTGCTGGTGCCTATGTCCACAGCTGGGATGTTTTCATGAGGCTACTCAATGGTCCACGAGAGAGAGGAGGAGCCTCTTATGTACCTCCCGAGCACCTGCTGGTGCCTGGACTGATTGACAGCAGCTTATCAGGGAGCTTCCTGTTTCCTGCTGCTTCCCTGAACCTGCTTGAGGAGAACAGACAGTCAACTGAAGTAGTAGGAGCCGGTTAGGCCCTTAAGAGGCTGAGATCTTCCTTCACTCAGGCCCTGCTACCAGCCTGCTTATTTGTCCCCTTCAAGTGAGTGTTGAGAGCCACTCTAGCTGGCACAGAACAGCAGTCATGAGTGAAAGAAGAAAACGCCCCCCTGGGGCAACATTCAGAAAAAGAAAGAAAGCAAAGGAAGCTTTTCTATCTAAGCAGGAAGGAGCTCTCCTAAGATACAGAGACACACATGTTTACGCTGAGCCTTCCGGCCCCAATGAGGATGTGAGTGGTGAGGAGATGCCTGATCTTCCAGTTAGTCAGAGTGCAGGTGACCTGACAGCTACTGCAGCATCCATATCTCCATCTCAAATTGATGTAACCATGCACATTCCTGAAGAAAAGTGTAGTTCAGAGAAGAGTGTGGTGGAGGCACAAGAAACAGCTGCTGCTGAGTTTAGTTCCTTAAATCTAGATGATCCAGGACTGTGGACCCACTTGAGCAATAGCCTGAAGAACTTCCTTGTACTGCATGGGCCACAGCAGGTGAAAAACCTCACGTTCCCCAAAGACAATGAAAATAGAAGTTTCCATCCAACACATTCCTGGGGTGAAATCCCCAATGGTGACAAAGTGGAGAGGCCATGGCTTAGGTACTCAAAACCCCAGAATGCTGCATACTGGTTTTGTTGCAAACTCCTCCAATCTAATGTTCCAGCCACATTGTGTTCTACAGGAACAAAGGACTGGAAAAATCTGGCTAGAAATGTGGCATGCCATGAGAGGGCAGCAAATCACCAGAGAGCATTCCATAGGTGGAAGCAGCAAAGAATCCTGTGGCACCTTATAGACTAACAGACGTTTTGCAGCATGAGCTTTCATGGGTGAATACCCACTTCTTCGGATGCAAGCAGAGGTGGAAAGAACTTGAGAGGAGCCTAAGATTAAAGGCCACCATAGATGATCAGATGAAGAGAAGATTGCATCAGAGTTCTGAAAAGACTCTTTGCCATTGTGAGAGGGCTTGCTACCCAAAACCTAGCACTGCGTGGCACTTCAGATCAGCTGCATGTGCCAAACAATGGAAACTTCTGCATAGAACATCCTCACCACACAAGTTCCCCAATCCACAACCCTTTCTTTAATCATCATAATAATTCATAATAAACAAATGACTATTCATCAAAAGAAAGAAAGAATGTCCTAGTTCTTACATCTCCTGCTTTCTTTGTATGTGTCAGTCTTCCTTAGATCAGAGGGGCTTTGTATCAGGGCATGTCCTTACTTTCTCTGTCTTGTAAAGCGCACACTATTGACACTGACCGGATAAATAATGGAGACATTACAAAAAAAAAACCCAACCCTTTGTCATAAAGACTGTTCTCCTCAGTAAAGCAAGCTATAAACATTAGGAAATGCACAGAGGACTGAATTGAGGGTGCCAGGGCAACACTTCTTTGGACGTTTGCTAACCTGAGAATGCTTCACTATGTAACCTTTCCATCCTGTTTAGGAAACTTGACTTTGTATTTCCTAATGATTGTATTGATGAAAGCAAACGTAAGTAAGCAGTGATGAGCTGCCAAAATACTAACAACCGGTTCCCTCCTCCTCAGCCCATGAGGGGTCATGCCCCCCCCGGGGGGATTCCTGCCCCATCCAACCCCCCCATGTTCCTTGACAGCCCCCCCCCCCGGACCCATGCCCTATCTACCCCCCTTCACTGTCCTCTGACTGCCCTTTGCCACCCCATCTAACCCCTTCTCTCATTCCTGATGGCACCCAGGGACCCCTGCACCATCCAACCACCCCTTCTCTCTGTCCCCTGACTGTCCCTGGAATCCCTACCCCTAACTGCCCCCCACCGCCCATCCAACCCCTGCTCCTTCCTGACTGCCCCCCGGGACCCTTGCCCCCGTTCAATCCCCCTGTTCCCTGCCCTCTGACTCCCCTGACACTAATCTACCCCCCCAACTCCCCTGCCCTCTTCCAACACCCCCTCCCTGCTCCCTTACCGTGCTACCTGGAGGTGGGGGCCCAGCTGGGCTGGGGCTGGGACCAGAACCACCAAGCCAAGGTCGGGCCGGGCAGGAGCCGCGCCGCCTGGCTGAGGTCAGGGCCAGACCCAGGGGCTGGGCAACAGCTACGCCGCCCAGCGGGACCCGGGGGCCAGACCTGGGGACTGGGCAGGAGCCGTGCCGCCCGCCCGAACCCGGGGGCCGGACCCGGTGGCAGGAACCGCGCCTCCCACCCAGACCCGGGGGCCGGACCCGGCGGCGGCCGGGCAGGAACCGCGCCGCCCGGCCGAGGTCACAGCTGGACCCTGGAGGCAGGAGCTGTGCCGCCCGACCCCAGAGTCTTGCCAGGACCTCCCCGAGTGGCGCGCCGCCTGGAGCCCTCCTCCCACTGGCGCCCCCGGCCCCGGCCCCGGTCCCGGCCCCAGCTCACCTGGTGGAAGCCGCTGCTTCCTTCTCAGCCCTCCCAGGCTTCCCGCGCGAACAGCTGATTCACGGGAAGCTGGGGAGGGGGAGGAGAAGCCGGAGGAGCTTCAGAAGAGGAGGCGGAGTGAGGTGAGCTGGGGCTGGGGGAAGGGTAGGGAGCTGCTAGAGTTTTAGTTAAATTTAAAAGCCCTTTTGGAACTAGTTGTCCCTCCAGGAACAACCGGTTCTAAAGGGGCTTCTAAATTTAACAACCGGTTCGTGCGAACCGGTGCGAACCGGCTGCAGCTCACCACTGTAAGTAAGGTTAAATGAAGAGTTTTTGTTTGTTAATTTCCTTTGGTTTTTTTGTAATAGAAAGAAAATCTTTTATCTCTGTGCTGTGTAACGGGGTGACCCCCCGCTCCAGCCTGGAAGGGGTTGGAAAAGCCCTGCAGAGGGCTGGGGCTGGGCAAGATAAAACCCTGGCTGATTGGAGGAAGTGGCTGCAGCTGGGGCCACGCCCCAAACTGAGCCACAGGGCCTTCTAAGAAGGCCAGGGAAGCCAGAAGGATCAGTCTCTCTCTGTTTGTAGCGGGAGATGGGCCTGGCTGCAGGGAGCTAGAGACAGGGTACCTGATTGGAGCAGGGCCTAGCAGAAGGCCAAGAGGTCCTGGAAGTTGCAGAGGGCAGCCCAGGGGTAGGCCAAGGCAGCAGGTCGAAACCCTCCTTGCCAGTGCTGAATGGCTGATACTGCAGTCTGCCCCAGGGCACGGGGGTGAGATGATGACTGGCAGTAGCCGTATACTGAGGTGAGGTGGGGATAGTGGATGGGGGGTTCCCTGGGCAGAGTAGACCCTGAGAGAAAGGGGTTACTGCCAGGGGGCAGCACCTCAGCTAAAGGGGCACCGGGTCTAGGGAGGGGCACTGGGGCCAGGGGCCAGGCGGATCACTGGCCTGCAAAGGGCGCTCCGGAGCGGGAACGAGCTGATTCCCAGAAGTCACCAGCAGGAGGTGCCGTGAAGGTGAGTCCGCACCTCTACAAGCTGTTAAACAGTGAAGCTCTTACTCATGCGTTGGTTCAGTCTATATTTTATTGCCATGGTTATCTTTGTGAAAATCCCACTTTACCACTCAGGGCTGTGCTGATCAGAGAATTGAAAGTAATGAAATTATTAAGACAAAACACATTTTATGCAACTTCAGGGTCAGTGAACGTTCTCAGCTATAACCCTCAATGTGCAAGAAGCAGAGAAACAATATCCAAGAAAAAGAGCTGGAATTTTTCATCTTGTTTTCACCTAGGTCTTATTGAGTAAAGTAGCAAACACCTGCCCTTTGCGAAGGAACACAGCACCGTACCGCAGGACAAACCCCACTGAGCAGAGCAGGGGCCACTCATTCTTCTCTTCTGCAGACTAAACAATCCCAGTTCCCTCAGCCTGTCCTCATAAGTCATGTGCTCCAGCCCCATAATCATTTTTGTTGCCCTCCGCTGGACTCTTTCCAATTTTTTCACGTCCCTCGATCTGATGGCAATGCCCCTGCTTATACAGCCCAAAATGCCATTAGCCTTGGCAACAAGGTTTACACTGTTGACTCATATCCAGCTCTTGTCCACTGTAACCCCTCGGTGCTTTTCTGCAGAACTTCTGTCTAGCCATTCGGTCCCTGGTCTGTATCAATGCACGGCACTATTCTGTCCTAAGTGCAGGACTCTGCACATGTCCTTGTTGAAGCTCATCAGATTTCTTTTGGCCCAATCCTCCAATTTGTCTAGGTCACTCTGTATCCTACCCCTACCCTCCAGTGTATATACCACTCCTCCTAGTTTAGTGTCATCTTCAAACTTGCTGAGGGTGCAATCCACGCCATCCTCCAGATCATTAATGAAGATATTGAACAAAACCGGCCCCACGACCGACCCTTGGGGCACTCCGCTTGATACCAGCTGCCAACTAGACATGGAGCCATTGATCACTACGTGTTGAGCCCGACAATCTAGCCAGCTTTCTAGCCACCTTATAGTCCATTCATCCAGCCCATACTTCTTTAACTTGCTGGCAAGAATACTGTGGGAGACTGTATCAAAAGCTTTGCTAAAGTCAAGGAATAACATGCCCACTGCTTTCCCCTCATCCACAGATCTTGTCCTCCACCTGGTTCTCATAGTCACATGCTTCCACGGGCCACTTTCCTCACCCAGCAGCCTCCCCACAGAGTTCTCCAGTCCGACTTGTATCTGCGAGTCTTCACTTTTCCCTTCAGCCTCCTCTCTCCTTCCCCCCAGCCATCTGCTCAAATCCCCTTCAAACCTCAACCATAGTTTTCACCTGCATCTCCAAACCTTGGATCTTCCATCAGCCTTATCAGGTGGCACTTCATACAAATGAAGCTCTTTTCAGATACCTGTTCCAGGATAAGGTACATTCCACAGCTTCCACATCCAATCAGCTTCATTGTCGCTTTCCTTCCTGGGGTCTCTACCACTGCTGCCTCTGTCGCTGTCACAGCCTCCCACCTAAATGCCTGTCAAGGAGAAAAAGGAGAAACACACACACAAAACAAAACCAGAACACCACATACTCCCTTCCCCACACTCCCCTGACAAACTCTCACTCAAACTCCCCTGTGCCCACCTATGTTTGTGACTCCTGGACTCCTGTCCTGCTGGCTGAGTCCTCGTCTGCCTTTATAGGCCCCATAATCAGGGCTCTGCTGTGATCAAAAGCTCGGCTATTCTCAGAGCACACTGCCCCCTACCAGTCCCTGCAAACTAACACACACACACACACACATACCCACACACACCACTCTCCTGGTGTTGGGAGGGGAACAGGAGAAAGGACAAACGAAGCAAGAGATGAAGAGAAAGGAGGGAGGGAGGGAGGGATGGACGGAGGAAAAGGTGAAATAAAAAGGACAAACCCTAATGTCCCCAGTGATTCTAAGGGACAAAATCTCAGGTGCGGATAAATTTCTGCCTGCTTAAGCTCGTGTTTTCCTTGCCTAGAATTCAACTGTCACCAGATGGATCAGACTGAACAGGTTTCAAACCTCGAGGAGGCTCTTACCTTCTAAACAGGGACATCTGTTTTCTAGTAAAATCACTAAAAGGAAGGAGAAAACTCGAAAGAGGTTCCTCCTGGCGCTCCCGTACGTAAACCCGAATACTCTCTTAGTCCTCAAAGAAACACCTCGAGAAGGAGACTTGCTGAAGCAAAGCCACGGGAGTCTCTGAGGTTTCCCTGGCCCCTCGCCCCTGTCCTGCCTGGCTGATGTCAGCATCTCTCTGTGAGGTCACCACCTCCCCACCACCTTTGACCAATAGCCTGAGGTCCTGCAAAAGGCCTTTGTGATGTCACTGCCACACCCCTCCCTTGCTGTGCTAATGTCCTGCCCCTGGCCAGGCACTTTGGAGGTTTGAGCTACTTCCTGTGGATCACCCCACTCAAGGAGTGTTCATTCTAGGAAGCAAGCCGGCTAGACAGTAAAACATCAGACGCTGCTCCCAATGCGCCACTCAGTTTTTCAGAAATTGGTCAACTTGATGGCCAGAAGAGATCATTAGAGCATCTAATCTGACCCTCTGCATATCACAGGCCTCCTGTATGACACAATAGCTTCTTTTGGGGCAAACACATTTCAGAATTATCCGGTTCTCCGTATTAACCCTACAACCAGCGCACATAGGTCCAGAAGTGGGCAATCTCTCCTATGGTCACTAGATGGCGATGCAGCCTGGCACTTTCCCATTCATGCGATGATCCGACGTTTTGGTTAACCAATCTGGCCCTGGTCCCAATTCGATGGGATAAAGGGGGTTCCGCTCTCCTTGTGAGCGATCGTTTGATGCAGGGGATCTTCTGCTGGTGTTATTCCTTGTGGAAAAGTACAAATTGCAAAACTGATGGGAAGGGCCTTCTAAGGTAGGGAGGGGTCACGCTGTTACCTGCAATGTACACAGGCCCCGCAGCAGGGACACACCTCAGAATGTGTATAGAAACAGGTTAAAAGTGCATCACAAAAGTGAAGCCATTGTCAAGATGCTATTCTGTGCAGAGGACTGTAAGACAGCCCCTGTTCCTGCTCTGAGGCCTGAATGCCATAGGGATATCCCACTCGAGAGCATTGAGGTGTGTGAAGAGGTTACCGTAACTGAAAAGACAGTGGTCATGGCTGTGCTGCAAAGTCACTGGCAGGTATTATCAAGCACGCCAGGCCTGACTCACAGAAGTTGCTTAAGATGAACAGTGTGGGATCACAACCTGCACCCAGCAAAGCATCCCACAGAACTGGTACATTGCAGCAGCAAGTTCATAAGGAGATGACAAGGCTGCTGGACAGGGAATAATGAAGGAGTCAAACAGTCCCTGGGGTGAGGAGGTCGTTTTGCTGATGTTTACAGGGAGCTCCTCCCGAGTGTGGGGGGCAGAATGGCAGAAAGCACGAAGGGGCTCGTTTGAAGATGTAACAAGGGAGTGATGGTGGTTAGCATCATGGACCATGTAACTGCGAACACTGTGTGCCCTTAGCCCAGGGGTGGGCAAACTGCCCCATCTGCAGGCACTGCCTCTGAAGCTCCCATTGGCTCTGGTTCCCAGCCAATGGGAGCTGCAGTGGCGGTGCTTGGGGCAAGGAGAGCGTGTGGAGCCTCCTTGCTTTCCCTATGAATAGAAGGCAGATAGGGGATGTGCTGCTGCTTCTGGGAGCCACATGGAGACATGGCACTCACGTTTCTGTCACTCTTATCTGGACTCTCTGCAATTGGTCCACATCTTTCCTGAAAAGTGGTGCCCAGAAGTGGATGCTAGACTCCAGTTGTGGCCTAATTAGCGCAGAGTAGGGCAGACGAATCACTTCTTGTCTCTTGCTTACAACACTCCTTCTCTTCCCTCCATATTACAAGTGACAAACTGAGGCAAAGGGAGACTAAACCCAGGTTTTTTTAAGGTATTTAGGCCACATAAATCCCATTGATTTCAATGGGAATTAGGAACTGAAATCCCTTTAAAAAATCTGGCCCTAAGTGATTTGCTCAAGGTTGCAAAGGAAGTCTGCAGTGAAGGCAGAACTTAAACTCAGACCCCTCAAGTCTTAATCGAGTGCGATAACCTCTGGACCATCCTTCCTTTCTCCTGTGTCTGTCTAATGACGTGTTTCTGTCTATCTAACCCCAGACATAACCATGTCTGTCTCTATCTAGACCCATAGAAAAAAAATCCGTCTGTCTAGTGTCTACCTGTCTCCCTACTTTTCCATAACTAAGCCAGGAGCTAGGCTATTTATAAGAAGTCAATTAAAACCACAAACTAGGAATAAACTCTGATTACGTTCAAGAACCAGCATTCTTGTTGAAATCAGTAAGATTATGTTCACACTGGGTCACTGTATATTAACTGAGGAGATATGAATGAAGAGCAAAGTTAAGCAGCGGGAGCTGAATTAAAACTATGGGTGAAACCCTCATGCCTGCTCTGGCTTCTTGCACAGCCTAAAACTGGAGTTCTGCAGTGGGGAAGCAGAGGCAGCAAGTGAGTTTGCAAAAGCTTCCCTCTCCAAAAGAAAGGACCCTAATGAATACTAAGTAAAACATCTCCCTCTCTCTCTGCCGTGCTCACATGCAGTATCTTCTCATCCTGTACAAACTACGGCTACAAATCTCTCTAATTTACCACGAGTGAATGGAGAGAGTGGGAGGACCAGCCTGTCCTTCTCAGAAGATAGTTCGTTAGCAGAGTCATAAAGCAGCTTCCTAGAGAATACCCACTGATCTCCACCTAAAGGGCCACAATGAATTGCAGGTCAAACAGCATCAAGAAAGATGGTTCCCTTGGAAGCTAGGTGAGTCCAGATGTTCCTGTTCCTTCTCCCGCCTCAAACTAAGCCCTGGTCTACACTAAGCTCGGGGGTCGAACTAGGGTACGCGAATTCAGCTACGTGAATAACGTAGCTGAATTCGAACTACCCTAGTTCGACTTACTTACCCGTCCAGACGCCGCGGAAGCGAACTCCGCGGCTCGAAGGTCGACTCCGGCAACTCCTCCTGCCGCGGTGGAGTACCGGAGTTCGAACTAGCGCTTCCGGGGTTCGAACTATCGCGTCTAGATCAGACGCGATAGTTCGAACTCCGAGAAGTCGAACTCGCCGCGTCGACCGTCCCGGTAAGTGTAAACGTGGCCTAAGAGGAAATTCAACTATGCAAGAGAGATTTCATTATCTTATCGGTGTGTATCCACCCCGAACCCATGAGACCTTCCATGGGGGCAGAGAATGGTGCCCTGAGGAAGCCCATTCCATACTGTACTCTCTTTATTAACACTCTCCTATCTCCAGGGCTGTCGAATGGGAATATTTCACCAGTACAAAACTTACTTTGGGTCATTTTAAATGAAAATGTTTGATATTCAAAGAAATGAAACACATTTTTAGAAAAAAAAAGAAAAAAACCCTCCATTAAACAAGATTCTGTGAAACCAAGGGGTAATTTTAAACCGACTATTTTCATCTTGATTTGCACAGCATATGACACCTTTTAACTCAGTACAGCACAATGGACCAGACACTCAGTTGGTATACAACACCGTAGCTCTGCTGATGCTGATGGATTTGTGACAATTGACGCCAGGTGGTGATCTATCCTGATATTCCCAAACTCTGACATGCAGCATTCAGGATAGTTTAGGCAGTTGGTCCCATTTTACTGCAAGTTATTTTGTGAGAAAAAATGAAGACAACATTTTGGGGTCAAATGCATCAGCACTTTGAGGACAGCAAAGCAATCATTTCTCTTGGTAGACAGAATGGATTTTGAAGCTTTCCTCAGGTATTAGAACTGAAAGAAAAATAGGCCACTCACACTTTAGTCTTTGCCCCGTAATGTTAAAACTTGTTGCAAGACAGAGCTCTCATTCTTGAACTCAAACGGATTGTGTAAGGGGTAATTGGAGGTGGGGTTTCTTTGTTCTGCTAACACGAGAGGACAGAATTCATAGAATAGCAGAGTTGGAAGGGAACTCAGGAGGGCTCTAGTCCAACCTCCTGCTCAAAGCAGGACCCATCCCCAGACAGAAATTGACCTCCATTCCCTAGATAGCCTCCTCAAAGATTGAACTCACAATACTAGGTTTAGCAGGCCAATGCTCAAACCACTGAGCTAGCCCTCCTGAATCTCAGGTCAGGCACAAGCGGAGTGAGTGTGTCGTTAAAATACCAGTTGTGTCTCCCGGCAGCATATGGTCTTCAAATATTGTTCAAGTTCTTAGACATGTTGATGCTTCTCTTTGTCTTTCCCTCTGTTTTATGCAGTTCACGTATCTGAGAATCCCCCCGAGCAAGAAGCACGTCCAATCACAAATACACTCAGAGGAGCACGGCAAGATTTTAATCAATATCTGCCAGGATTAGAGCTCTGAAGACGGTTTCTTTCAGAGCAGCAGGACTAGACGTCTGGATGTCGCACAGCCAAAGGGCAATGAGCATTCTGCTGCTCAGCGCTGAGCGAGAAGGAACATTTGCAGCAGAAGCATGAGAGGGTCCAGGAGTCCAGTAAAAAGTCAGGAAATGCACCTGCACGTGCCTGTCCGATTCAGATCTCGATTGGGTGCTGTCAAGGGCCCTCAGCAAAGAGCCTGTCATGCCACATGCCATTTAGCTGAGCCCTAGCGGGATCCTTATCAGGCAGGATAACGAGGGTGATGCTGCAGCTGGGAACAGGGAAGATCCTGCCAATGTCCCTAAATGCCAGGATGTGACCTCACATCAGATCAGGAGGACCAGTTTGGAGTTGATAGCAGTGAAAACTCTGGAGAGGGGGATGTGCCTGGCCAGAGACTGGAAGTCCAGATGGTTACTGCAACTCTCTAACCCCTCCCTTCCATTGTTTTCTAGAAAACATGTCCTTTCAACACTTTTTGTAGGATTTTGTAGGTTATGGCCAAATAATTTACTGTCCTGGATATTATGCCCTGCGTTGCTGTGTGTGTGTGTGTCTGTGGGGTAGTGCAGATGCCACAACATTTTCATGGCCTCCTCTCCCTTCCCCTCCCCTCCACCAGCCTCTGCTGGGCACAATCCCAAGTCGATGCAGAGCACTGGGGGGAAAGGTTTGGGAAAAGCCAGCTTTGCTGTTTATCCAAGAGTTCAGAGTATGGGCTGTAGGGCTTGTGCTGAAGCCCACAGTCTTTATCAAGTTCAAAACTAGAAATCAGTGCCCCTCTGTCCTTTTCACCGCAAGCAGGCAGGTAGGGGTGGAAGGGTTCAAACACCGCTTGGATCAATGCTCTCCATCCTAGCTCAGGCTTTGGTTGGTTTCCTTCATTTCTCCCCCAGTCCTGGTAGCTTATTCTGGAAAGTTTCTCAGGCAGCAGGAATTCTTTCAGGAGAACTGGGAGTGCAAACCTGCTCGGGCCTCCATAATAGCCAGGTCCCTACCAAATTCAGGGCTCACTTTGACTAATTTACAAACCCTCTGGCCTTGAAATTGACCAACGTCACCATTTCAGATGTTTCCACCTGATATTTCCTGGTATTGTAACCATGGGGGTCCCGACCAAACTGGGAGAATGGGGGAGTTCAGAGGTTGTTGTGGGGGGCTCACAGCATTGTCACCCTCACTTGTATGCTGCCTTCAGACCTGGGCTCCAAGGGCAGCAGCCAGCAACCTTTCTGAAGCTAGAGGAGGTTCCCAGATGTGCAGGTGGATCCCTGATGTTGGGAGCACCTCAGCTCCTACCTATTACTTGGGAACACCTCGGCTCCAACCATTTTCGGGACATCCAGAGAAATGGACCCCTGAGCCCCAGAAGGAACTGCAAGGGAAGCCCAGAGCTCTCACTTTAGATGCCAGGCAGAAGCCCCGAGCCCAGGCACCCAGAGTGCCGGCAGGAGTTGGGAGGGGCATGAAAGTCCTGACCCCAGTGCCCCAGCACTGGCTGCAGCCACAGGGGGCCAGAAGCTCTGAGTCCGGGCACCCAGAGACGTGACTGGAGCAGAAGCTGCCAAGGCCAAAGCCCTGAGCCCAACACCGAGCTGATGCAGCACACTCACTTCTGCATTGCCTCTGCAGGTGCGTCTGATATCCCCACAGAGAGGAAGTCCTGTCCCCAGCCGGGCAGAGAAACAGCTAGGAGGCCCCTACTGGGTTCTCGTGGCTGGGGGTCCAGCAGGACAGAGAGATTGGATTTCACGGGGCAGGGCTAATTCGATCTAGCCAAAAAAGGCACAACAAGAACCAAGAGCTGCCAGCTGAAGTCAGAGAAATTCAAATGAGACGTAGGCACACATTTTTGACAGTGAGGGAAACTAGCCACTGGAACAAATTACCCAGCGGAGAGGTGGAGTCTCTGTTTCCTGGTGTCTTCACGTCACAACTGCCTGTCATTCTGGAAGGTGCCTTTTAGTGACTTACAAGCAATTGGGCTTCATGTGGTGCAAAGTGTGTGAAATTTCATAGCCTGTGAAATAGAGGCCAGATTAGGAGATGGAATTGTTTTATAACCTCTATGAAAAGCTCAGTGTGGGGTGCGGAACAGACTCTGCTGTTTTAATGGGTGGCCTGCTTGCTCCCCAGAATCAATAATGAGCAAGTGGGGTGATCTGGGCTGCAGCTTAAACATCCAGCTGAGCTGGCCAGGGGCAGACATCAGGCCTGCCAGGGAAAGGTGGGTGTGTCAGTGACTTCACAAAGGCCTTTGGCAGGAACTCAGCCTACTGGGCAAAGATGATGACCTCACAGAGCTCCCTTGCCAACAGCCGGGCAGGACAGGGATGCGGGGCATGGGGGAACCTCGGAGAGCCCTGTAGCCTTGCTGCAGCAAGCCTCCACCTCGCGGTCTCTCGCTGAGGACCAAGAGACAGTTGCTGTAGAGGAGATTCTGTGCGTGTGTTTTTCATTTCGATGTGGATTTGTTTCAAAGATATTGTCATCTGTGTAGAAGGTAAGAAAAAATATAGGCTCGAAGTACAAGATAGGGGACTCTATCCTAGGAGATTCAAAGGCATCACCACCCTCCTAGTGAAAAAGTTTTTGCTAATATCAACACTGCAACTTGAGATCATTGCTCCTTGTTCTGTCATCTACCAGCTCTAAGATTTCATGACAATCAATCTTTCATTAGGACAATAATTCAAAAATACAAATACAAAAAACTTTGAGTGAAATCAATCCGTCCTGATCTTTCGTGTCTGGGAGTGTGGGCCTCGGGGACCAGACTGAGACCCTCATGGGCTAGTAACACCCAGGAAGCCAGTAAAATAATTCCAGTTCTCTTAGCATCCAAGCCTCCCTAATCCAAGGAACACCTGAGGGCTGCGGGAGACAGAGGGGTGATGAGACTGTCTAACTCATGACTGAAAATACAGAGAGGTGTTATTGGCTTTGGTTGGGGGACAAGTAACAAATCTGTTGGGATTCTTACCCCAAACAACAATCGCCCATTGTTCTTTAGAGCACGTGGTCCCTAACACGCCTGACTTGCTCAAATCTCTCTCCTGCTAGGACTGAGAGAATTTTCTCCATCCCCCATGATACCAAGGGAAAGAGAAAAGAAGTGACCTCTCTTTGGTCACACAGCAAGGTCATGCCAGAGCTAGAAAGAGAATCATAATAAACAAGTTATATCAAAATGTTTTGTATTTCAAACAAACTGATTTCTTAAACAAAGGCAATTTGATGTGTGGTTAGTGAACTGAAATGATACAACCGTGGGGTCGGGGCCGGGGCTGGAACTGGGACCAGCACCGCCACCAGTGCTGCAGGGCTAGAGCTGCAACCGCAGGGCTAGAGCTGCAACCGCAGGGCTGGAGCCGCAACCGCGGGACCAGCGCCGTCGCCACAACTGCGGGCCCGGCACTGGCGTCGCGACCACGGGACTAGGCCAGCACCGGTGCCAGAGCCGCAGCCGCAACCGCGGACCGGGGCCGGGAACGGCGCCGGTGCCACGGAGCCACAAATGTGGCCCCGGGCCGGCACAGGTGTGGTGGAGCCGGAGCCATGGGCACAGGCCGGGACCAGCACCGGCGCCGCGGAGGCTGGGCCAGAGGCGCGGGGCCGGGGCCGGGACCAGCACTAGCGTTGCGGGGGCCAGGCTGGAGCCGTGGGGCCAAAGCTGGGGACCCTCAGCTGGGGCTGGGACAAGACAGGGCTAGATCTTCAATGTAGGATCAGGATTTTGGTTTGAATTGATTTTTTAAAAAAATAGTGCTAAGCAGATGCTACACTGTAAGAAGAGGCAACAGAATCAAAAACTGAAAGATTGTTACTAAAACCAATGAAGAGCTGCAGAGAGTGGAGACCCGGCTGTCATGGGTCTACCCTCACTTGAAACTGGGGGGTTTCAAGGTGAGGACCCGCATGCCACCATGTCAAAGGTCTCACCCCCACTTGGAGCTGTTCGGCTCCAATGTGGGGACCTGACTTGGTTTCCCTCTAAACTAAAATCCTAGTTTAGATCTAGTAAGCTGCCACCACTCAATTAGGAAATGTGAATTGAGACACAGTCCTTCCCCAAAATCCTAGGGGATTCCAAGAGCCCCAAATCCATGGAGTTCTTACACCCAGGAGAAACAAACCATTCCCCCTGTTTCCTCCCCCCTCCCTTTTCCTAGGAGAGATACCGGGATCCAACTACAGAGGGATACCTCCCCCTCCCCTTTCCCTGAGAATCCACCCAAGGAAAGACCAACAAGTCCTTAATAGAAAAGAATTTATTAAAGAATAAAAAGAAAATACAGAATCTCTATGAGCCCAGGCTGGACACTCATAGGGTATAACCTTATCAATCTCTGGAGAGAATCCCCTCTCCCCCTTTTCTCAGTAAAAGCAATATCAGCAAACAGGAATAAAGCATTTCCTTTAGCAAACACACAATTGCAAATATAGAAATCAAATCATAAGACTAATTCGCCTTTCTAATTAATACTCACTATTAATTAGTAGAAACTACTCCAGGAGAACTTGGAGACATGACTGGTGTCTTTTAGATTCAAAAGAGTTCTCGAGACAAACAAAGAAAACACAGACAAAAGCTTCCCTCCACAGAGATTTGAAAAAATCTTATCTTTGATTGGTCCTCTGGTCAGGTGGTCACCAGGTACTACATGTTAACCCTTTACAGGTAAAACAGACCTTAACCCTTAACTATCTGTTTATGACACGCCCCCCAAATCGCCAACAGTGGGAACTACTGGTGGTGATTTCCTCCTAGAACTGTAAAATAAACAGATAAACAAAACACATGCACTATTACATATACTACTAAGTATGTAAACAACAAGATATTTGACATTGAACAACACTTTTTATGCATTTGCCCGGACATACTTGGCGACGTCCTTGCCCATCCTCCCAGTGGAAGGACTTCCCCAACCTGTCTTTGGTTGTGTTTACCCCAGAATGACCACTGAGATGTCATGGCCCAAGCTTAAGAGCTTGTATCGGTACTTAGTTGGAACTACCAACTGTCTTTGAGGATGCTGGCCTTCCTGGTGTTCACCAGAAAGAATGTCCTTATATAAAAGTCCTTGTTTTACAACAAACTGGAATTGGGTAGAAGAGCTGAGAGGCGGTGGGTTGCTTCGTGCCGCCGCCCAAGCTTTATTAAGGCTGTCATCGGCTTCCTGCTCTGTCTGGAACTGTTCCCTTGAGGCGGGAGACACCAGTTCCTCTGAGAGCGATGTAGGTGATGAGGTTGTTTCCATTGACTGTGGACCGCTCTCCGCTGGTGCACAAGGTGATATTTCAGGCTCTGGCTGAGCCTCTTGGGTAGAGTTGTCTGCTGCTTCTGCCAGTTTAGGCCTGTTGGCGCCCCCTGGCGGTGGAGTTGCAAGCGCTGGCGTCAGTGCTGGCGCTGGTTTTGCCGCTGGTTGCTTTTCCAGTTCCGGTCCTGGGACTGGATGTACTATGGCTGCTGTAGTTGTTGGCATGAGATCCAGTTTCACCACCTCTGTCTGGGTCTGTGGTAACACAGACAGGGTTCTGGTGGATGGCTCAGGAACAGGGATGGGAGTGCCTGCTTGTTTGGCCTGGCTGCGGGTGACCACTCCCCCACTCTTGGCCAGCTGCACATGGTTGGCCAAGTCTTCCCCCAATAGCATGGGGATGGAATAATTGTCATAGACAGCAAAAGTTTTCTTTCCTGACCAGTCCTTGTACTGGTCTTCAGGGATGCTGTACCCATGGCAGGTCCTTTTAACCTTTCTTAAGAAGGCCTGAGTGTCCTCACCTGCCATGTAGGTGGGAAATTTTTTGGGATGGGGAACAGTGCCTTCTGATGCTGGCCACACCCCTCTGCAGTCAGTGAATTTTATGTGTGGCTTGCTGGTGTTGCTTTTTGGTGCTGGTCACACCCCTCTGCAGTCAGGGAATTGGGTTGCTTGCTTCCCAATTCCTAACCCTTTCTATTCCCGAGAGACTGAATAGAAAAGAAACAAAACCTTTTCATTTGCAAATGTGTAGTTGCTGTTTGCTGATATACTGAGAAAACCAAAAAAAAACTGGTTTGTCCTGTTTCTAGCAACTTGCTAAGTACCTCACAGTAGGGGTCCTTCTAACAAAGCCTGTTAGAAAAACTTACACCTCTTTCCTAGCTGTTTTCAAGCAGACAGAGAAAAAAGAAAAAAAAAAAAAAAGAAGAAAAAAAAATTCTTTCCTAACACAGCCTGTTAGAAAACCTTTTTCCCTCAGCTAAACCCAGCTGAAAATATGTTTTCAAAAAAACACTAATAAGCCCAGCTGACCGGCTGGTGCTACTTAGTACCTGCGAGAAAAGTGTAGTAAATCCTCTCAGGGATTTGTATTCCCTGGCTCCAGAGGATTTCAAAAGACACAGGGAAAAAAAAACCTGGCTGGAGGGTTTCTGTCTCCCCCCCCCAAACCTGTTTTCCCCACTGGATGGGAATGTACTTTGTCGAGCACTTCCCCCCACCTTAGGAATCCTGAGTGATACCTGATATCACAAAGGAAGGACACACCTCTAGGGAAGAGTTTTTCCTCAGCATAGCCAGCAGAGAAAAAAAACTCCTCCTAACCCTGAAAACTGCTTCAAAACTGCCTTTTCCTCAAGCTGCCTGTCCAAGCAAACAGAAAGAAAAGCTGCTTTTTGGTAGAAATGCCTTGCCAGGTTCGTCACCGCTGCCAACCATGTCATGGGTCTACCCTCACTTGAAACTGGGGGGTTTCAAGGTGAGGACCCGCATGCCACCATGTCAAAGGTCTCACCCCCACTTGGAGCTGTTCGGCTCCAATGTGGGGACCTGACTTGGTTTCCCTCTAAACTAAAATCCTAGTTTAGATCTAGTAAGCTGCCACCACTCAATTAGGAAATGTGAATTGAGACACAGTCCTTCCCCAAAATCCTAGGGGATTCCAAGAGCCCCAAATCCATGGAGTTCTTACACCCAGGAGAAACAAACCATTCCCCCTGCTTCCTCCCCCCTCCCTTTTCCTAGGAGAGATACCGGGATCCAACTACAGAGGGATACCTCCCCCTCCCCTTTCCCTGAGAATCCACCCAAGGAAAGACCAACAAGTCCTTAATAGAAAAGAATTTATTAAAGAATAAAAAGAAAATACAGAATCTCTATGAGCCCAGGCTGGACACTCATAGGGTATAACCTTATCAATCTCTGGAGAGAATCCCCTCTCCCCCTTTTCTCAGTAAAAGCAATATCAGCAAACAGGAATAAAGCATTTCCTTTAGCAAACACACAATTGCAAATATAGAAATCAAATCATAAGACTAATTCGCCTTTCTAATTAATACTCACTATTAATTAGTAGAAACTACTCCAGGAGAACTTGGAGACATGACTGGTGTCTTTTAGATTCAAAAGAGTTCTCGAGACAAACAAAGAAAACACAGACAAAAGCTTCCCTCCACAGAGATTTGAAAAAATCTTATCTTTGATTGGTCCTCTGGTCAGGTGGTCACCAGGTACTACATGTTAACCCTTTACAGGTAAAACAGACCTTAACCCTTAACTATCTGTTTATGACACCGGCAAAGCAAACAAATGAATCCTGTGAGTAACTAACCTGAAAGCAAATGGGGAAGAGAATCTCATCTGGGTAATTGTGGCTCTTGGGACAAGAATTGGGTTCCTGGTACGTAGCCTGGCTGAGATCATCCCTTTTCCCTGGGATTCAAATGTCATTCTCTGTGTGGTGTCCTTATTTTATTCCTAGGAAAAGGATCCCCAAAGGATGTGTAAGGATCCGGGACTCCAGTGTCTGCCAGAAGCTTCAGCCACCTTCATAGGTAGAAGTCACTGGCTTTCCTACAATGCCACTAGTGCTCTTCCTGTTCTCCAGGTCTGCTCCCTCCAGCAGGACAGAGACACCCCTTAACTCCCCGAGTCCTGATTTCCTGCCATTCAAAGGGCTGAGGGTTTACATTGCCCCCACCCCAACCATCAGAGACTTTTCCTATGGGAATCACCCTAGAGCAGGGGAGAAATCTGTTCTTCCATTAGAACCAGTCTGCTCAGTAAATCCACCCACACTGACCTCATCTCAGCTGCTTTGTTTATCCGAGATTAATGGTATCTTCGGAAAACCCTTAGCGTGTCGGGGTGTGAGGTGGAGCAGGGGATGCAGGAGCACCAGCAGATTCCCCTGAAGAATACCACCCTGTCTTTCTCTGGTCAGGTGAGAGCTCACCGTCCATTGCGGAGGTGAAGACCGGATGAGAGCTGCTGGATTGACCTTGATGTGCCATGTCCTTGTGTGGATGAAAGACCTCCATCTCAGGGATGGCCAGCAGCAGATGTAACACGTGTGTCCAGGAATGGGCTAAATAACCTACATTGAGAGGTAAGTAAAATGGTGGCAACATGTAGACATTCCAGGAATTGGTGGGGATTGACCCAGGGTCCTTCAGCACAAGCCCCTCTCACTCACTGTCAACAAATCCAGCTCCACTCACTAGACCACACCCTATTGCAGAGCCTCAGAGCCCAGGAGCCTTGATTCTCAGACCCAGGCCTCACATCACAAGGCCAAACCTCCTCCCATTCTGGGCGCTGTAGAAGGGACCATTGGCAAAAAACCCCTCTACATTCCCCCTGTCAGAGACTGCGGCCACGGGTGACAAGTGAATGAGCTGAGATCTCCCCTGTGGGAATCCGTGGGGTTGCACATTTGGGGTTTCACAGGGACGGCGTCTGGCAGCCATTGACAGAGTGTTCCTGGGAGGAGATTTTCCATCTCTAACAAAGGGTTTCTGTTCCCCCAGATCTCAGCCACTCAGCAGAATGCGGGAGAGCCGAGTGCTGATGGGCTAGAGGGGTCCCAGGAGTCGCTGTGAAGTAGGGGCAGGGTCTGCAGTCACCATGGGCCAAACCCTGCGCTCCAGACACCCCAGGCTGTATCCCTGAATTGCAAAGGGAACTTTAGCTTGGGGAATCGGTTGCTGGTGCCTATGTCCACAGCTGGGATGTTTTCATGAGGCTACTCAATGGTCCACAAGAGAGAGAGGAGGAGCCTCTTATGTACCTCCCGAGCACCCGCTGGTGCCTGGACTGATTAACACCAGCTTATCAGGGAGCTTCCTATTTCCTGCTGCTTCCCTGAACCCGCTTGAGGAGAACAGACAGTCAACTGAAGTAGTAGGAGCCGGTTAGGCCCTTAAGAGGCTGAGATCTTCCCTCACTCAGGCCCTGCTACCAGCCTGCTTATTTGTCCCCTTCAAGTGAGTGTTGAGAGCCACTCTAGCTGGCACAGAACAGCAGTCATGCGTGAAAGAAGAAAACGCCCCCCTGGGGCAACATTCAGAAAAAGAAAGAAAGCAAAGGAAGCTTTTCTATCTAAGCAGGAAGGAGCTCTCCTGAGATACAGAGACACACATGTTCACGCTGAGCCTTCCGGCCCCAATGAGGATGTGAGTGGTGAGGAGATGCCTGATCTTCCAGTTAGTCAGAGTGCAGGTGACCTGGCAGCTACTGCAGCATCCATATCTCCATCTCAAATGGATGTAACCATGCACATTCCTGAAGAAAAGTGTAGCTTAGAGAAGAGTGTGGTGGAGGCACAATAAATAGCTGCTGCTGAGTTTAGTTCCTTAAATCTAGATGATCCAGGACTGTGGACCCACTTGAGCAATAGCCTGAAGGACTTCCTTGTACTGCATGGGCCACAGCAGGTGAAAAACCTCACGTTCCCCAAAGACAATGAAAATAGAAGTTTCCATCCAACACATTCCTGGTGTGAAATCCCCAATGGTGACAAAGTGGAGAGGCCATGGCTTAGGTACTCAAAACCCCAGAATGCTGCATACTGGTTTTGTTGCAAACTCCTCCAGTCTAATGTTCCAGCCACATTGTGTTCTACAGGAACAAAGGACTGGAAAAATCTGGCTAGAAATGTGGCATGCCATGAGAGGGCAGCAAATCACCAGAGAGCATTCCATAGGTGGAAAGAACTTGAGAGGAGCCTAAGATTAAAGGCCACCATAGATGATCAGCATGAAGAGAAGATTGCATCAGAGTTCTGAAAAGGCTCTTTGCCATTGTGAGAGGGCTTGCTACCCAAAACCTAGCACTGCGTGGCACTTCAGATCAGCTGCATGTGCCAAACAATGGAAACTTCTGCATAGAACATCCTCACCACACAAGTTCCCCAATCCACAACCCTTTCTTTAATCATCATAATAATTCATAATAAACAAATGACTATTCATCAAAAGAAAGAATGTCCTAGTTCTTACATCTCCTGCTTTCTTTGTATGTGTCAGTCTTCCTTAGATCAGAGGGGCTCCTTAGATCAGAGGGGCTTTGTATCAGGGCGTGTCCTTACTTTCTCTGTCTTGTAAAGCGTTTCTATTGACACTGACCGGATAAATAATGGAGACATGACCAAAAAAAACCCCAACCCTTTGTCATAGACTGTTCTCCTCAGTAAAGCAAGCTATAAACATTAGGAAATGCACGGAGGACTAAAAGGCTGCAAAGTGAAGCACTCTCAAGTTAGGAAATACCAGAATGAGCATTGCCTGTGCAACGTTAACTCTGCAAGAAATGAGGCAGGTACCCTATAGGCAACAGACTCCTTCAATACACAGCCCCAGAGCAGAAAACCCTGTGCACTGAATGAGGAAGGGGTCCCGTGGGAAAAAAATACTATGGGATCATGTCATAAAAGTCAGCATCATCCTGCAAATGCATAAGAGGACTGAATTGAGGGTGGCAGGGCAACACTTCTTTGGACATTTGCTAACCTGAGAATGCTTCATTTTGTAACCTTTCCATCCTGTTTCGAAACCTTGACTTTGTATTTCCTAATGATTTTATTGATGAAAGCAAACGTAAGTAAGGTTAAATGAAGGGTTTTGTTTGTTAATTTCCGTTGGTTTTTTTGTAATAGAAAGAAAATCTTTTATCTCTGTGCTGTGTAACGGGGTGACCCCCCGCTCCAGCCTGGAAGGGGTTGGAAAAGCCCTGCAGAGGGCTGGGGCCAGGCAAGATAAAACCCTGGCTGATTGGAGGAAGTGGCTGCAGCTGGGGCCACGCCCAACCCTGAGCAACAGGGCCTTCTAAGAAGGCCAGGGAAGCCAGAAGAATCAGTCTCTCTCTGTTTGTAGCGGGAGATGGGCCTGGCTGCAGGGAGCTAGAGACAGGGTACCTGATTGAAGCAGGGCCTAGCAGAAGGCCAAGAGGTCCTGGGAGTTGCAGAGGGCAGCCCAGGGGTAGGCCAAGGCAGCAGGTCGAAACCCTCCTTGCCAGTGCTGAATGGCTAATACTGCAGTCTGCCCCAGGGCACGGGGGTGAGACGATGACTGGCAGTAGCCGTATACTGAGGTGAGGTGGGGATAGTGGGTTGGGGGTTCCCTGGGCAGGGTAGACCCTGAGAGAAAGGGGTTACTGCCAGGGGGCAGCACCTCAGCTAAAGGGGCACCGGGTCTAGGGAGGGGCACGGGGGCCAGGGGCCAGGCGGATCACTGGCCTGCAAAGGGCGCTCCGGAGCTGGAACGAGCTGATTCCCAGAAGTCACCAGCAGGAGGTGCCGTGGGGGTGAGTCCGCACCTCTACAAGCTGTTAAACAGTGAAGCTCTTACTCATGCGTTGGTTCAGTCTATATTTTATTGACATGGTTATCTTTGTGAAAACCCCACTTTTACCACTCAGGGCTGTGCTGATCAGAGAATTGAAAGGAATGAAATTAAACTGTATTAAGACAAAACACATTTTATGCAACTTCAGGGTCAGTGAACGTTCTCAGCTATAACCCTGAATGTGCAAGAAGCAGAGAAACAATATCCAAGAAAAAGAGCTGGAATGTTTCATCTTGTTATCACCTAGACCTTACTGAGTAAAGTAGCAAACACCTGCCCTTTGCGAAGGAACACAGCACCGTACCGCAGCCCAAACCCCACTGAGCACAGCAGGGACCCCTCATTCTTCTCTTCTGCAGACTAAACAATCCCAGTTCCCTCAGCCTCTCCTCATAAGTCATGTGCTCCAGGCCCCTAATCACTTTTGTTGCCCTCCGTTGGACTCTTTCCAATTTTTTCACGTCCCTCGATCTGCTGGCAATGCCCCTGCTTATACAGCCCAAAATGCCATTAGCCTTGGCAACAAGGTTCACACTGTTGACTCATATCCAGCTTCTTGAACAAAACCGGCCCCAGCACCGACCCTTGGGGCACTCTGCTTGATACCAGCTGCCAACTAGACATGGAGCCATTGATCACTACGTGTTGAGCCCGACAATCTAGCCAGCTTTCTCGCCACCTTATAGTCCATTCATCCAGCCCATACTTCTTTAACTTGCTGGCAAGAATACTGTGGGAGACTGTATCAAAACCTTTGCTAAAGTCAAGAAATAACATGTCCACTGCTTTCCCCTCATCCACAGATCTTGTCCTCCACCTGGTTCTCATAGTCACATGCTTCCACGGGCCACTTTCCTCACCCAGCAACGGGAGATTTTTAAGGTCAGGCTTGACAAAGCCCTGGCTGGGATGATTTAGTTGGGAATTGGTCCTGCTTTGAGCAGGAGGTTGGACTAGATGATTCCTGAGGTCCCTTCCAACCCTGATATTCTATGATTCTATGATTCTATGTAATTTCATCCCGTAAGATTAGATGAGTGGCCCCCTCATGGCGCCCACTTGGAGGCCTCAGGGGAGCCCAGAACTCAGCCCCTCACCTCAGTTTCCCTAAACTCCACACAAGTTTTTTTCTAGTCCCATCACAACAGCCCCAAATTTAGGTTTCATTTATTAACTTAATGTTCAAAACTAAAATGCAGATGATACCTTCCCTCCAGTTGCCTGCACCCCAAACTCCCCCGGTCTGGTCTGAGTCCTGCCCACTTTAGCAGGCCACTCCCACCTCTACCTAGCTGGAGCAATTTCCGCAATCACAGGGTTTTCCCTCATTCACTCTCTGAACTTTCACTTCAGCCTCCTGAGTTTCCCTCTTCCCCCATCCCCCTTCTGCCCTATATCAGAGGGGTAGCCGTGTTAGTCTGGTTCTGTAGAAGCAGCAAAGAATCCTGTGGCACCTTATAGACTAACAGACGTTTTGCAGCATGAGCTTTCGTGGGTGAATACCCACTTCTTCTGCCCTAGAATCACAAAGCTCCCACTTTAGGCACCCAAATCCCAGAATCCGCCCCCCCCCCAGGATTCACAAACCCAGCTCGGCTGCTGGCTAACCCTGCAGGCACCCAAGTGTTAGCAGTAAATGGGCCATAGGTGCCTCTGGACATACCCTCTGCAGCCCCACACCAGGCATCTGGATGCCGAGGCTCCTGAGCAATGCACAAACCTGGGGAAGGTAGGCAATCTGCTGCCCGATTCACCTGCAAGGCCCAGAGGCTTTGGAAAATCCCACTGGGCCTTCAAGTATCTGGAAACAACAGACCCTAAATCATTGCTGAAAAATGTGCACATACGGAAATCTTTGCCTGTGTCTTGTGGCCTTGGCCAGAGGGTTTCCTTTGGCTTTTTTCTACCTTTGGAAAGCAGCCTGGGAATGAAATACACACTAGGAAACAAACATTAATTGTACAATCCCCTAACACTGGAGTTCCAGTGGACATTGCAAGCCTATGTTTTTATAATGTAGGTATCATACATTGGTGTGTGTTAGTGTCTGTGTATCTAGAAGTCTCCAATCCTACAATGAACGTATACTCAGCATTCCGACTGAGTCCATTTCGCCTGCACCATCTCACTGAGCACAATCACGGGTCTTTGTCTGAACTCTGAGCAGCCACGCGTTCAAGTCTCCCACCAGCCCAGTGATACCCACATGTGAAATTTTTTAAAGTCCCTAAAAGACTGTGGTCCCAGGTTTTGAGAGATCTCTCCAGCTCCACTTTCTCCCAGGGCTGTAAGAGCAGTGGTTCTCAACCAGGGGTATGTGTAGCCTAGGGGTACACAGAGGTCTTCCACCAACTCATCTAGAGATTTGCCTAGTTTTACAGCAAGCTGCATAAAAAGCACTATCAAAGTCTGTACAAACTAAAATTTCATACAGACTTGTGTATACTGCTCTATAGACTATACACTGAAATGTAAGTACAATCTTTATATATCAATTGATTTATTTCATAATTATATGGTAAAAATGAGAAAATCTGCAGTTTTTCAGTAGCAGTGCAATGTGACAGTTTTGTATATTTATGTCTGATTTTGTAAGCAAATAGTTTTTAAGTGAGGTGAAACTTGAGATTAAGCAAGACAAATCAGACTCCTGAGAGAGGTACAGTAGTCTGGAAAGGATGAGAGACACTGTGTAAGAGCAGGACACGAAGCCTAATGAAGCTCCGGGAAACACGACCTGGGAGTACACCAGTCTTCGCTTCAGGCCCTACCCCAGCCCATGTTATATATATTTTAACATAAGGAAATTGACCGGTTAGCGTAGTCCAAGCATGAATTTCCTGCAAGCTTTCCTCAGGGCCTCCTGGACCTCTTTGTTTCTCAGGCTGTAGATGAGGGGATTGACCAGGGGAGTGAGGACAGCGTAGACGACAGAGAGAATTTTCTTGAAGTCATTCAAGATGTCTGTTGTTGGGAACATGTAGACAATCAGCAGAGTTGCATAATAAATGCTCACTACAATGAGGTGGGAGGAGCAGGTGGAAAAGGCCTTCTGCCTCCCAGTGGTGGATGGGATTCTCAGGATTGTGGTGACAATGCAGATGTAGGACATCAAGGTAAGCAGGAATGGGACAAGAAAGAAAAGGAAGCTGAGTATGAAAGCCAACATTTCTATCAGGTGAGGGTCATTGCAGGAAAGCTTTACAAGGGGGATGAAATCACAAAAAAAATGGTCAATACCATTGGGGCCACAGAACGTTAACTGTGATATCGACAATGTTGTTATGCTATTACCTAGGAAGCCACCTAGCCAAGAGCCACCTGCAAGCTGGAGGCAGGCCCTGCCACTCATACGGGCTGCATAGTGCAGTGGATTGCATATGGCTAAATACCGATCGTAAGACATCACCGAGAGGAGAAGGCATTCTGTAGCAAGAAGAGAACCAAATAAATAATATTGTGTGACACACCCATTGAATGAAATAGTCCTGTCCCCAGTCAGGGGACCGGCCAGCATCCTGGGCAGGATGGTGGAGGTGTAGCAGGTCTCCAAGCAGGACAAATTCCCCAGGAAGAAGTACATGGGGGTGTGAAGGTGTCGATCAGCCCCAACTAGTGCCATGATGAGGATGTTCCCGGTCACGGTCGCGATGTAGATCACTAGGAACAGCAGGAAGAGAAGAATCTGCGGTTCTGGGAGGTCCCCGAATCCTAGGAGGATGAATTCTGTGATGGATGTTTGGTTTCCCTGTTCTGGGTTTGCCATGGGGTACATCTTTGGGAAACAAATGAACTCTGTGACATAAATGAAGAACATTCATTCCAATTTTCCTTTTTAAAAACGTATTTATCTATTTTTAATTTTATTTCTAGGATATTTTTAGTTTACATTACATTGCATATTATTGCATTACATTGCATTCCATATAGTTATTTACATTTATTTCTATTCATCTTTATATTATTTTATTTCATAAAGCTCTATACAATAATTCTTTTCCAAAACAGAACTGTATAGAAATTGATCTTTTCCCCTGGAACATTTTGATCTCTATCAACAAAACCTTTTTCCGTAAGAAATGCCAATCAGAATTTTTTATCAGCTTCACATTTTCATATCTATCTTTGGTTAAAAGTAGTATTAATCCTCTCTCTCTCTCTAGTCTGCCATTACTGTCTCTTTCCCCATTACTGATCCTAGACAAGTTGGGTGAGATCATATCTTTTCCCAGACTGATTTACTAATCTTTATTAACTGCTCAGTAAGGCCCTGATCCTGCACAGAGTTATGCACAAGGTTAATTTTACACACCGGGAATAATTCTGTTCCATTTGAGACGTTTCCGCTGACATTTACGATAAAAGTTCTACTGACTTAATGGATGGGGCCTCTTTGATTTCAGTGGGATTTGGACAGCGAACGCCTTGAGCTTTCTTTTAACGTACAGCTCGTCTGGATTTGATTTCCATCGACAGACATTGGTAAAGGTTGATATCAGCTGATACAACCAAACCAACAACAGAAACTATCAGGAAGAGGGCGTTAGTGCAGCCTCTCCCTGCACCTTGCAGCTGCAGGGACGGTGTTACCGGTCCCATGGCCGGGCATGGACCCCTCTGCACCCAGCTGCCCCAGGAGTGAATGAGTGGTACTGGGACAGCTGAGCTGCAGAGGGCTCCCTGCGCAGCCCAATGGCGGGCGACACTCATTCCTGCAGGCGCAAGGTGTGGGGAAGGCAGCGGCCCTGGCAGGCCTGGGCTGTGAGAAGGAGGGTGAGTCCTTGGCTGTGGGGGAGGCCACCCCACTGCTGAATGGTTTCTGCCCATCGATGGAGCAGTTCAACAATGAGGTGACCACTCCCGTGTCCGGGGGCTCCCCACCATCCTCCTCCTGCTCCCAGCCCTGGCCATGGATCTCTGCTCCACTGGGCCAGAGCAGCCACTTTCCCTGCCCCTTGTGCCCTGGTGTCTTGGATCTCTTGGCCGGTTAGGAACCCCCGACTTCCCCACTGGCAGCGCTGCCCTCACCCTGATATGCACCTTAGCCCCCACTGAGCTTCCTGTGACTGTAAAAATTAATAGTTAAAAATTGGGGGAAAAAGATAAAATAATCCCAATATTAACCCTCTAATGGGAGAAACAAAAGCAATTTGTGCCTAGTCTACTTATAGCCGGCGTCTGCCCCCTGAGCACCGAGCACAGCAGGCCAAAAGCAGCCCCACTTTCCCCATGGCAGATCTCTCAACGTCCCATGAGGAGGGAGCTGCCATGGAGGGTACAACTCTGTTGGGGTCAGGAGGGGGTCGTCAGAGAGGAATGAAGGCTGCTCCCATGTTTGAAGCCTTGGACTTGGCAGATGTTGTTTCAGTTCCCTGCTTCTTCACCAGCTCTTTGTGTGACTTTCAGGCAAGATTTCCAAAGGCCAGTACGTACCTAACAACGTACATGGGTGCCTGAGTAGGGGCCGTACCTAACACCCATCGATTTCCAATCCCACTGGGGGGTCTGTGTCTTGAGGTGCCAAGAAACCTCCATAAATCTACCCCCTGGGTGTCAGGTCTTGTCTGTAAAGCAGGGGTAATTGCATCACATAGGGGTCGTGGGAGGATAGATGCATTCAGGGCATTGAGGTGCCAAGATATGAGGGTGATGGAGGCCAGATAAGGAGCTAGGATAGACGTGATCTGACAAGTCTTTCCTTTTTCCAAATTCTGTAATTTTGCTTTGGGTTGGGAGTTTAAGAGAGATCAGTGCCCAGTTCACCTTGGATTTCAGTGGAATGAGTTACCGAACAAACCAACATTGCTTCAAACTGCTTAAGATTCATGGATCAGGGAGGAACGGGTTGATTTACCTCTAAGGTGGGTCTGTCAGCAGCTGGAGTCTCGATTGTCACCTCCTCACGCAGCATTTCAGGGACCAGGATCCAGTTTATTCAGCTCATTTTCTCTCCACACTGCATTCACCTACTTCCGCATTTCCAGTGTCTAGAATGACAACCTAGAAAATCTACTGAGGCTCCGTTCCATGTCTGGTAATGTGACCCTGTGCCTCATACCCTCTGTCAAACGGAGAACGTCTTTTCTGATTCATTATATATCCTTCTGCGGGGAGAGGTGGTCTCTCGAGGCCCGTCTGCTGTGGGGAAAGCAACAGGCAAGGGCAAGTTGGTATTTACTGACATTTTCTAAAACTAAACCAGCATCAAACTTCTAATTTGAAAGGGAGAGTCCTGGAGAGGGAAGAAACTTTTACTCCTGAAACAAATCTCTCTATTGCATGAACGCTATGGTGATTGTTAAGAAATAACACACTAATTCTAGATTTTACAGCTGCCTCAGTGATTTGGACGCTGAGTTTCCATCCAATTCCCTTAGAAAGGTTTGAGACTGTCAGCAGAGTTAGCTGATCTTACATTTTCTCCAACTAACCCCCCTGTTGCCCTCTATAGCAAGCAAACATGTACCCAGTCCCCATCCAATGAGCTCATTCAATTAATTCAGGTAATTTTTAAAAAAGAGTCTAAGTGATATAGAAGACTACAACCCATTTTCAAAAGTTTCTCAGGCCTGGTCTACACTAGGACTTTAAATCGAATTTAGCAGTGTTAATTCGAATTAACCGCTCAACCGTCCACACCAGGAAGCCGTTTAATTCGACCTAGAGGGCTCTTTAGTTCGAATTCGGTACTCCACCCCGACGAGGGGAGTAGCACTAAATTCGACATGGCTATCTCGAATTAGGCTATGTGTGGATGCAAATCGAACTTAGTAGCTCCAGGAGCTATCCCACAGTGCACCACTCTGTTGACGCTCTGGACAGCAGTCCAAGCTTGGATTCTCTGACCAGCCACACAGGAAACGACCCGGGAAAATTTGAATTCCTTTTCCTGTCTGGGCACTTTGAATCTGATGTCCTGGTTGGACATCGGGGCGAGCTCAGCAGCATCTGCAACGATGCAGAGCTCTCCAGCAGAGGAGTCCATGCAATCCCAGAATAGAAAGAGGTCCCCAGCATGGACAGACCGTGAAGTCCTGGATCTGATCGCTGTGTGGGGCGATGAGTCTGTGCTTTCGGAGCTGCGCTCCAACAAACGGAATGCAAAGACCTACGAGAAGGTCTCCAAAGCCATGGCACTCAGAGGATACAGCCGGGATACAACGCAGTGCCGCGTGAAAATCAAGGACCTGAGACAAGGCTACCAAAAAGTCAGAGCGGCAAACGGACACTCCGGAGCCCAGCCCCAGACATGCCGCTTCTACGAGGCACTGCATGCCATTCTAGGTGGGTCTGCCACCACTGCCCCACCAGTGACCGTGGACTCTGAGGATGGGATAGTGTCGACGGGCAGTTCCTCGGCGATGTTCGCCGATGGGGAAGATGAGGAAGGGTTTGTGGAGGACGACGCAGGCGACAGCGCTTACAATACCGCTTTCCCCGACAGCCAGGATCTCTTCATCACCCTCACAGAGATCCCCTACCAACCCTCCCCGGCCGTTAACCCGGACTCAGAATCAGGGGAAGGATCAGTCGGTAAGTGCTATAAACATGGAAACATTTATTTTTTAAAAAACAGGAATAAAAACTATATAAAAACGTTTCCATATAAAACTATATAAAAAGAAGGTCCACACATATAGGGATGGAACAGAAATCCTCTTGGGACACTTCCATGAAGCTCTCGTAGAGGAGCTCGAAAAGTCTCCGCAGGAGGTTCCTGGGGAGAGGTGCCTTATTTGGTGCTCCGTGGAAGCACACTCTTCCGCGCCAGGCCATCCTAACGTACAGCGGAATCATTGCCTCGACCAGCATGGCAGCATACGGTCCTGGTCTGTGCAGGGATTCTCGCAGCATCCTCTCTCTCTCTCTCCGAGTGACCCGCCTCAGGGTAATCTCGTTCGGCGACTGCTGCATCTAATTAGGGCAATTAGTGTACTGTTACTATTGTGAATGCTTGACCTTCGTTTAACAGCCACGTGTTGGAGGCCGCAGAGGAAAAGCATACAGTGATCTTTCCCGGGCACAGCCGCGAGGGGCTGGAACAGGGTCAGACTTTATGCTTTCCAGATTGCCTTCAGCGGGAGGCCACAGCTATCCATTAACTGTTAAGCAGCCTATAGTGTAGTGCTTACCAGACCTGGCTGCTACACGGATTCAGCTGTACCGCCCCGCTTGTCCGATCTCCTGTGCAAGACCGCAGCCAATGAAAGCGTATTCTGAAATCTCGAACTTGTCCTGAGAACTCGTGAGACTAGGTGCCCTGTATGGTCTTGTTTACAGAAACTGAGTAGACTGTGTTCAGTGTTCGCAAACATGTATCTTTTCAAGGAAATCACTTCCTTTTTCCCATCACACAGATGCGGCTCTTTCAGGAACTGTCCCGGCATCCCCCTCACAGAGGCTGGCACAGATTAGGTGGCGAAAGAAAAAGACTAGGGACGACATGTTCTCGGAACTGATGGCTTGCTCCAGAGCCGAGGCGGCCGAGCAGAGACAGTGGAGGGAGACCCTATGTCAGCACCAGCGCTCACACAGTGAATGGGAGGACAGGTGGTGGCAGGAAGACCAGCAGGCGACTCAAACACTGCTTGGGCTAATGAGGGAGCAAACGGACATGCTCCGGCGCCTTGTAGATGTTCTGCAGGACCGCAGGCAGGAGCAGAGAGCCCCCCTGAACTGTATCTGCAACCGCCTTCCCCCGCCACAAAGTCCTGTCCCCCCCTCACCCAAAATCACAAGAAGGAGGGGCGCTAGGGGCCGTGAAAACTGTCACTCCACCCCAGCAGAGCGCTCATGTACCAAACAGCTCTCATTCCCTAAAGTATGAGAAGTGCTTCCCTTCCTGGATCACCCAGTCCCAAATCCAAATTTCATCCCCCCACTGTGTAGTTGAGTATTAAGAGTAGTTTGTTGTTATTCACTGTTTCCGTCACGTTTTCCTTGTCAGAAGACTTTGTGTGAAGGGGGGGGAGGGGTTTTTTAATTGCATAGGACAGCCTCCATTACCAGGGTACAGACTTGGGGGCAGGATCAACAGCAGGACACACACAGACTGCAGTCACTAGGCACCAGGGTCAGTCTGTGAGGTGTATGCTGCCCCGGGTCAGTCTGTGAGGTGTATGCTTCCCCAGGGTCCTAGCGCCTGACATCCACAAATGGCAAGGCAGGCTGCCCTTACCATGCCCTTCCACCCTAGCCACGAGCCTCTCCGATGCCCTGAGCCCCAGCAAGAGCCCTCATCCACGGACACATACTCACCCTTCCCACACACCCCTCACCCCTTCCTACGCCCCAACCCCCAGCCCAGAGCCTGCATCCAAACTCCGTCCCAAAGACGGCACCCCTCACCCCTTCCTGCAAACCCACCCCTTCCTGCACACCCACCTGCAACCGTCCTCCCCCCAGAGACCGCTGTAGGAGCAGGAGCCTGTCATTCCTCTAGTGTAGAAGCGGTCTGTACATCAGTGCACACCGTACCCACCACAGTCTGCGTCCATGTTTCAACCCTTGAACAGGAATTCATAATTAAAGAAAAAACTTTGTTAATAATCAGTGTTCCATTAAATTTATTTTAAAACGTGTGTTGGAAGGGGGGAAACCTGGAGAACGGGGTATGTAACCGCAGATCGAAGTCAACAGTCACTGAAACAGGCTCAGGTTCAGCTTCTCTGTAAATCAAGTCGACAGTCATAGGTTACCCTGCTCTCCGAGGAACCTAGCTTTCAAAGCCTCCCGGATGCACAGCGCTTCCCGCTGGGATCTTCTATCGGCACGGCTGTCTGGCTGAGCGTAATCAGCAGCCAGGCGATTTGCCTCAACCTCCCATCCCGCCATAAAGGTCTCCCCCTTGCTCTCACAGAGATTGTGGAGCACACAGCAAGCAGCAATAACAACGGGGATATTTTTTTCGCTGGGGTCCGAGCGAGTCAGTAAGCTCCGCCATCTCCCCTTGAGACGTCCGAAAGCACACTCCACCACCATTCTGCACTTGCTCAGCCGGTAGTTGAAGAGTTCCTTCTCACTGTCCAAGGCGCCTGTATAGGGCTTCATGAGCCAGGGCATTAGCGGGTAGGCTGGGTCCCCGAGGATCACTGTAGGCATCTGCACATCCCCAACCGTTATTTTGTGGTCCGGGAAGAAACTACCTGCCTGGAGGCGTTTAAACAGACCAGAGTTCCTGAACACATGCGCGTCATGAACCTTGCCCGGCCACCCGACGTAGATGTTGGTAAAACGTCCCCTATGGTCCACCAGTGCTTGCAGCACCATAGAAAAGTAGCCCTTTCGGTTAATGTACTGGCTGGCCTGGTGGGCTGGTCCCAGGATAGGGATGTGAGTCCCATCTATAGCCCCACCGCAGTTTGGGAATCCCATCGCGCCGAAGCCATCTATGACGACCTGGACGTTTCCTAGAGTCACTACCTTTGAGAGCAGTTGCTCAACGATTGCGTGGGCTACTTGAATCACAGCAAGCCCTACGGTAGATTTCCCACGCCAAAGTGGTTCGCTACTGACCGGTAGCTGTCTGGCGTTGCAAGTTTCCAGAGGGCTATGGCCACTCGCTTCTGCACAGTCAGGGCTGCTCGCATCCGGGTGTCCTGGCGCTTCAGGGCAAGGGACAGCAAGTCACAGAGTTCAAGGAAAGTGCCCTTACGCATCCTGAAGTTTCGCAGCCACTGTGATTCATCCCAGACCTGCAGCACTATGCGGTCCCACCAGTCCGTGCTTGTTTCCCGGGCCCAGAATCGCCGTTCCACACCATGAACTTGACCCATTGCCACCATGATCTCCACTGCGCGGCGTACCCTGCTTTGTGAGAGGTCTGCGCCACTCTGTGACTTCCTGTCCTCACCGTGCTGACGGAGCCTCCTCGCCCGATTTCTCAGCAGCTGACTGTGGAAGAGGTGGACGATAAGGTGCGAGGAGTTGACAACGGCCATAAGTGCAGCGATGATCGCAGCGGGCTCCATGCTCGCAGTGCTGTGGCGTCCACGCTGTAACCGACCAGAGAAGGGCGCGAACAGATTTCCCACCGGCGCTTTCAGGGAGGGAGGGCGTGATTGACGGTTCAATGATGACAGTTACCCAAAACCACCCTCGACACATTTTTTCCCCCAGCAGGCATTGGGGGCTCTACCCAGCATTCCAATGGGCAGCGGGGACTGCGGGAACTGTGAGATAGCTTCCCACAGTGCACCGCTTCCAAAGTCGACGCTGGCCCCGTTACTGTGGACTCGCACAGTCGAACTAGTGTATTTAGTGTGGATACACAACTTCGACTTCATAAGGTAGATTCCACAAATTCGAGTTAAGTAGATTCGAAATAGTCTTGTAGTGTAGACGTACTCTCAGTTGCTAAATCTTAGCAACCTAAATCTCACTGAAAGGCAATGGGACTTAGCCTCTGGTGTCACTTGTGAAGTTTGCTTAAGTGTTTTTGAAAATGTGAACCTTAGCTCAATGCCTCCTGGTCAGTCATTTCTGAAACAAGGAAGTGCAGGCTGCTGCTCAGGTAAAATGCAGGTGCAAGAGGGTGCTTCACATATTTAGGTTTCAGAGTGGTAGCCGTGTTAGTCTGTATCAGCAAAAAGAACAGGAGTACTTGTGGCACCTTAGAGACAAATTTATGTGAGCATAAGCTTTCATGGGCTAAAACCCACTTCACACGATGCAATCAGTAGAAATACAGTAGGAAGATATATATACACAGAGGACATGAAAAAATGGGTATTGCCATACTAACTATAATGATAGTAGTCAATTAAGGTGGGCTATTATCAGTAGGAGAAAAAAAACTTTTGTAGTGATAATCAGGATGGCCCATTTCCAACAATTGACAAGAAGGTGTGAATAACGGTAGGGGAAAAATTAGCATGGGGAAATAGTTTTTACTTTGTGTAATGACCCATCCACTCCCAGTCTTTATTCAAGCCTAACTTAATGGTGTCCAGTTTGAAAATTAATTCTAATTCTGCAGTTTCTCATTGGAGTCTGTCTTTGAAGTTTTTTTGTTGGAGTATTGTGACTTTGCGGTCTGTAATTGAGTGACCAGGGAGGAGTATAAAAGTATTGCTCAGGCATGCAGGTGTGAAATTAGGAAGGCCAAATCACACTTGGAGTTGCAGCTAGCTGGAGATGTTAGGAGTAACAAGAAGGGTTTCTTTAGGTATGTTAGCAACAGGAAGAAAGTCAAGGAAAGTGTGGGCCCCTTGCTGAATGAGGGAGGGAACCTAGTGACGGAGGATGTGGAGAAAGCTAGTGTACTCAATGCTTTTTTTGCCTCTGTCTTCACAGACAAGGTCAGCTCCCAGACAGCTGCACTCTGCAGCACGGTATGGGGAGGAGGTGACCAGCTCTCTGTGGAGAAAGAAGTAGTTCGGGACTATTTAGGAAAGCTGGACGAGCACAAGTCCATGGGGCCGGATGCGTTGCATCCGAGGGTGCTAAAGGAGTTGGCCGATGAGATTGCAGAGCCATTGGCCATTATCTTTGAAAAATCATGGCGATCGGGGGAGGTCCCGGACGACTGGAAAAAAGCTAATGTAGTGCCCATCTTTAAAAAAGGGAAGAAGGAAGATCCAGGGAACTACAGGCCAGTCAGTCTCACCTCAGTCCCTGGAAAAATCATGGAACAGGTCCTCAAGAAATCAATCCTGAACCACTTAAAGGAGGGGAAAGTGATCAGGAACAGTCAGCATGGATTCACCAAGGGCAAGTCATGCCTGACTAACCTAATTGCCTTCTATGATGAGATAACCAGCTCTGTGGATGAGGGGAAAGCAGTGGATGTGCTATTTCTGGACTTTAGCAAAGCTTTTGATACAGTCTCCCACAGTATTCTTGCCAGCAAGTTAAAGAAGTCTGGGCTGGATGAATGGACAGTAAGGTGGATAGAAAACTGGCTAGATGGTCGGGCTCAACGGGTAGTGATCAATGGTTCCATGTCTAGTTGGCAGCCGGTATCAAGTGGAGTGCCCCAAGGGTCGGTGCTGGGGCCGGTTTTATTCAATATCTTCATTAACGACCTGGAGGATGGTGTGGACTGCACCCTTAGCAAGTTTGCAGATGACACTAAACTGGGAGGAGTGGTTGATACGCTGGAGGGTAGGGATAGGATACAGAGGGACCTAGACAAATTAGAGGATTGGGCCAAAAGAAATATGATGAGGTTCAACAAGGACAAGTGCAGAGTCCTGCACTTAGGACGGAAGAATCCCATGCACTGTTACATACTAGGGACCGAATGGCTGGGCAGCAGTTCTGCAGAAAAGGACCTAGGGGTTACGGTGGACGAAAAGCTGAATATGAGTCAACAGTGTGCCCTTGTTGCCAAGAAGGCTAATGGCATTTTGGGTTGTATAAGTAGGGGCATTTCCAGCAGATCGAGGGATGTGATCATTCCCCTCTACTCAGCACTGGTGAGGCCTCATTTGGAGTACTGTGTCCAGTTTTGGGCCCCACACTACAAGAAGGATGTGGATAAATTGGAGAGAGTCCAGCGGAGGGCAACAAAAATGATTAGGGGGCTGGAGCACATGACTTATGAGGAGAGGCTGAGGGAACTGGGATTGTTTAGTCTGCAGAAGAGAAGAATGAGGGGGGATTTGATAGCTGCTTTCAACTACCTGAAAGGGGGTTCCAAAGAGGATGGATCTAGACTGTTCTCAGTGGTAGAAGATGACAGAACAAGGAGTAATGGTCTCAAGTTGCAGAGGGGGAGGTTTAGGTTGGAGATTAGGAAAAACTTTTTCACTAGTAGGGTGGTGAAGCACTGGAATGGGTTACCTAGGGAGATAGTGGAATCTTCTTCCTTAGAGGTTTTTAAGTTCAGGCTTGACAAAGCCCTGGCTAGGATGATTTAGTTGGGTTTGGTCCTGCTTTGAGCAGGGGGTTGGACTAGATGACCTCCTGAGGTCCCTTCCAACCCTGAGATTCTATGATTCTATGATTCTATGAAGTGTTCTCTGACCGGTTTTTGATTGTTATAATTCTTGACAGCTGTTTTGTGTCCATTTATTCTTTTGTGTAGAGACTGTCCGGTTTGGCCAGTGTACAAGGCAAAGGGGCATTGCTGGCACATGATGGCATATATCACATTGGTAGATGTGCAGGTGAACGAGCTTCTGATAGTGTGGCTGATGTGACTAGGTCCTATGATGGTGTCCCCCAAATAGATAAGTGGACAGAGTTGGCAACGGTCTTTGTAGCAAGAATAGGTTCCTGGGTTAGTGTTTTTGGTGTGTGGTTGCTGGTGAGTATTTGCTCAGGTTGTGGCGCTGTCTGTAAGTGAGGACTGGCCTGTCTCCCAAGATCTGTGAGAGTGCGGGATTGTCCTTCAGGATTGGTTGTAGATCCTTGATGATGTGCTGGAGAGGTTTTAGTTGGGGGCTGAAGGTGACGGCTAGTGGCGTTCTGTTGCTTTCTTTGTTGGGCCTGTCCTGTAGTAGGTGACTTCTGGGTACTCTTCTGGCTCTGTCAATCTGTTTCTTCACTTCAGTAGATGTTTATCTCTGTCTGAGGGGCTGGAGCAAATGTGGTTGTATCTCAGAGCTTGGCTGTAGACAATGGATCATGTGGCGTGGTCTGGATGAAAGCTGGAGGCATGTAGGTAAGTATAGCTGTCAGTAAGTTTCCGGTATAGGGTGGTGTTTATGTGACCATCTAAAAGTGGATCTCTTCTGTGGACTGGTCCAGGCTGAGGTTGATAGTGGGATTGAAATTGTGGAAATCATGGTGAAATTCCAAAAGGGCTTCTTTTCCATGGGTCCAGATGATGAAGATATCATCAATGTAGCGCAAGTATAGTAGGGGCGTTAGGGGACGAGAGCTGAGGAAGCATTGTTCTAAGTCAGCCATAGAAATGTTGGCATACTGTGGGGCCATGTGGGTACCCATGGCAGTGGTGGGTAATGTACACAGTAAAGACCAAACTCCCATGACAGTACTATGAGAATTTGGCACCTAACTCCCTTAGGCTTCTTGGAAAGGCCCATACCATGGAAGCATGGAAGTCAGAGACCTGAGATTATAAAATACAAATAATTTCTTCCCATTCCCAGAAAAGTTTCAGGGTCACAAGCATCTTCAGTGACATAGCACATAATACAAAAATATAATCTTGTTCCAGAACTGTAGGTCTCTAATTGGTTTGTTAGAGTTTGAGAAACAAGGAATAGCACTGATCCCATTCCGTAAAGGAGAGTGTTCTACATTCGCTCTAGCCAGTTCATGGGCCAGTTTGGGTACAGTCAATATAATCATTTGACTTGTGTGTATTACAAAGGATACAAATATTCACTTATTTCTGAAAGCAAAACCAACTAGATTGTTATAATTTCCAGTTCTCTCCTTCCATAATTTGCCCCCTATCCATGCAGCAAGGTCTCATTCCAATTTATCCCCAGTGTGAAAAATTTTGTGTAAAGCTTTGCTGTTTAAAATGTCCAAATGGTGAACATTTGTGGCTCGCACAATTGTATTTTGGAAAAAGGGGTTTGTTTCTTTCTTTGCTTTTTAATTGATCTCTGGGAAAAAAACATTGCTGTCAGGCCTGGGTGGCGCATATTGTAGGCTGGGGGAAACTACCCCTCCCAAACACTCCAGTATGGCCCCACCCATGCTCCACCCTGAGGGCCCCTCCTGGTTGCTGCTTTCCTCTTGACTCCTCCAGCCCTGGCAGGCTGCTCCTCTTCTGGGAAGTGCACCAGGGTTGGGCCAGGTTTAGAGCTTGTGGCTGGGATTTGAGGCAGGTGGAGCTGCCATAGAGCTTCGGGCCCCTGGGCGGTGGGGTCACGCCACCCAGTGTTCGGGAGGGCTGAGGGCACTGGAATGGCGCAGCCTGGGGCTGGGGTGGTGGGACCAGCAGATGCAGGGAGAAGAAAGGGGCTCAGGGCTCCAGCAGGGTAGGGGGGCCGAAGGGGTGGAGGAAGGGGCGGAGGTGGCCAGGGCCTCAGGCAGATGGGACGGGGATGAGGGCTTGGCTCACCCAGGAGCCTCTCACGCATCACCCTTGCCGACAGGGATGAAATCCCATTGCTTAGCTCTTCAAGGGAAACACGTCTAATCTGCATATTGGCTAGACTACAAGGCGAGAGCTGAATCTTCTCACACTGCAGCTTAAATTTTTAATTCCAAGTTGACTGACTCTTCATCACTTTAAGGAATATTAAACCTGTGATTTCAGATAAAAATAATTATTTTATTTGCCATTCCCTGTGATCAGCTGCCGTGTAGAGATCATTAGGAAGGAGACATAGAACATTGACCAAATTAAACTTTGCTTCCCCTAATGCCCAATGCACAGTATAACCACCCCTTTCCAGCCTTCCTCCTCTGCTATCCCTAGTGCCCCCATGCTAGAGCAGAGCTGCCCCTTTCCCATTCCTCAACCTCTGCTGTTCCCAATGCCCCTTTGCCCCAGGTACATTCTTGCATGTGAAGCTGGCACTTTACAAAAACAGAACAGTACATACAACAGTACACTGGTGGAAACAAAAAAAACAACAACCCCAAACACCATTCTGGGATGTATTAGCAGGAGTGTTGTAAGCAAGGTTAGAGAAGCAATTCTTTCACTCAATACCATGCTGATAAGGCCTCAACTGAAGTATTGTGTCCTGTTCAGGAAAGATGGGGACAAATTGGAAAAAGTCCAGAGAGAAGTGTCGGAGAAAAACTCAGTTCTCGCTTTTTGTTTGGGTGCAGCAAAATCAAATACTTTATTATTTCTCCAGTAATTACAATGGAGGGAGAGAGTGCCATACGACACAGGGTCACCCCAGTCCCGGACAGGTCTCTCAACTGGTAAACAATTACAGCAAGCTTTATACCTTTGTTACAGACAATTTCTAGCAATAATACAGACGGTAAAAAGCAACAAATACATTTTGTTTATACATAAGCTTTTCTGCTATCTTATTTGTTTCACTCCTAAGAAAAGCAAGCCTGCATTTTTGGTTAGACTGTTGCAAGGTCATAATAACTTTTCACACAGTTCACTCTGTCTCACATTATCTTGCTTCTCCAAATCTCACGTCATTAGGGTCACAGCTAGCCTAACTCATGCTAAGTAACTGATATTCATTAAAATCCCCTTCAAATCCTTCTTAATTCTTTCCTTGCTTTCCACAGAAGCAACAAAAATGATTAAAAGTCCAGAAAACATGACCTGTGAGGGAAGATTGGAAGATTGGGTTTGTTTAGTCTGGAGAACAGAAGACTGAGGGGACACGACAAGTGTTTTCAAGTACATAAAAACTCGTTACAAGAAGCATGGGGAAAAGTTATTCTCCGTAACCTCTTAGGTTAGGACAAAATGCAGTGGTCTTAAAGTGCAGCAAGGGCGCTGTAGATTGGACATTAGGAAAAGATTGTGGGATCTGCACCATTGGAGGTTTTAAAGAACAGTTCAAACACCTGTGAGGAACGGTTTGGTAATGGCATAGTCCTGCCTTGAGTTCAGAGGACTGGACTAGATCATAGAATCATAGAAGATTAGGGTTGGAAGACACCTCAGGAGGTCATCTAGTACAACCCCCTGCTCAAAGCAGGACCAACACCAACTAAATCATCCCAGCCAGAGCTTTGTCAAGCCGGGCCTTAAAAACTTCTAAAGAAGGTCCCTAGGTAACCTATTCCAGTGCTTCACCACCCTCCTAGTGAAATAGTGTTTCCTAGTATCCAACCTAGACCATCCACACTGCCACTTGAGACCATTGCTCCTTATTCTGTCATCTGCCATCACTGAGAACAGCTGAGCTCCATCCTCTTTGGAACCCCCCTTCAGGTAGTTGAAGGCTGCTATCAAATCCCCCCTCACTCTTCTCTTCTGCACACTAAACAAGCCCAGTTCCCTCAGCCTCTCCTCGTAAGTCATGTGCCCCAGTCCCCTGATCATTTTCGTTGCCCTCTGCTGGACTTTCTCCTATTTGTCCACATCCTTTCTGTAGTGGGGGGCCCAAAACTGGACACAGTACTCCAGATATAGCCTCACCAGTGACAAATACAGGGGAATAATCACTTCCCTCCATCTGCTGGCAATGCTCCTGCTAATGCAGCCCAATATGCTTTTAGCCTTCTTGACAACAAGGGCACACTGTTAACTCATTTCCAGCTTCCCATCCACTGTAAGCCCCAGCTTCTTTTCTACAGAACTGCTGCTTAGCCAGTCGGTCCCCAGCCTGTAGCCGTGCATGGGATTCTTCCTTCCTAAGTGCAGGACTCTGCACTTGTCCTTGTTGAACCTCATCAGATTTCTTTTGGCCCAATCCTCCAATTTGTCTAGGTCATCTGGACCCTATCCCTACCCTCAGCTTATCTATCTCTCCCAGCTTAGTGTCATCCACGAACTTGCTGAGGGTGCAATCCATCCCATCATCCAGATCATTAATAAAGATGTTGAACAAAACCAACCCCTGGGGCACTCCGCTTCATACTGCCTGCAACTAGATACGGAGCCATTGATCACTACCCATTGAGCCTGACGATTTAGCCAGCTTTCTATCCATCTTATAGTCCATTCATCCAGACCATACTTTTTTAACTTGCTGGCAAGAATACTGTGAGACTGTATCAAAAGCTTTGCTAAAGTCAAGGTATATCATGTCCACCGCTTTCCCTATATCCACAGAGCCAGTTATCTTATCATAGAAGGCAATCAGGTTGGTCAGGCATGACTTGCCCTTGGTGAATCCATGTTGACGGAACCTGATCAACTTCTTCGCCTCCAAGTGCTTCAAAATGGATTACTTGAGGACCCGCTCCATGATTTTGCCGGGGACTGAGGTGAGGCTGACCGGTCCCCGGGTTCTCTTTCTTCCCTTTTCTAACTTTAGCGCCCTTGTGACCAAGATGGAGTCTGCTCTGCAGGCAGCTCTGGCCAAGAGACAGCGTGTGCAGGAATGCAGCAGGGAAAATCTCTTCCACCCCATGGGCATCTGTTCCAACTCCCCCAGAGTGAACACACCCACCCACAGGAAAAGTATAATGGATATAAGAAAGGGAAATATTTATTTACAGAGGGATGAGAGGAGAAAAACAAGGGGAAATATAGGGGGAGCAGTAAAACAGGGTTGCATCCAAACCAAGGCCCCACAGGCCCAGTGGGAGCAGAGTCTGGAAGGGCAGACACCGAGCAATGTGTCTGCGCACAGAGTTCAGGAGTCCTGAGCCAAGTTCCAGTCCCGTGGTGAGTCTTGGGTGCTCCTGGTCATCTTCGGTGCCAGTGAACTTTCCCCAACAAACCTCTCCGGTGCCCTCTTCTGCCGCTCTGTGCACAGCCACACAGAGCGACCACCTCCCCACTTAACTAGCTACAACCTCCCTCCTTATTCCCAGTGCAGAGTCACGAGCCCCAGTACTCACATCACAGCTCCATGCAGCTCTGGGCAGCGTGATACTGGGTCCAGCTCCAGCCTGTCCTTCTCGGGCGATTCCTCCCTGGCACAGTGCTGCTCCTGGCTCCTGTGCTGGGGTGTACCCGATTGGCCACCCTGTCCTTCCCAGGCTTCAGGCAGGTTCTCTGCTGCTTCACTTTGCGAGGCCCTGCGGGCTGCTGCCCCTCTCTCCGGGTAGCTCCAGAGCCACACCCCCGAGTTTCCCTCCTTTCTCTCACTGCTCCCCCTCCCCCAAGGAAAAAGATTTAAAGGGGCCATGCTCTCTAAACCCCAAAGGGGTTACACTTTTTAAAAGATGGGCACTACATTAGCCTTTTTCCAATAGTCTGGGACCTCCCCCGATCGCCATGAGTTTTCAAAGATAATGGCCGATGGCTCTGCAAGCACAATCTAAATCCTAAATCTAAATTCCACAGTAAGATCTAAATCCAATTTATCCATGTGTGCATGTGTGTGTGCATGCGTATGTGTGTGTGCAAGCATATGCGTGCATGTGTGCATGCATGCACGTAAGTATGTGTGCGTCATGTGTGTGCATGTGTGCATGTGCATGCATATATGTGTGCGTGTGTGCTTTTTTTGCATATGGGTGCGAGTTGCTATGCGTATCTTGTCCACGCGTATGTGTGTGTGTGTGTGTGTGTGTGCATCCCTGTGTGCATGTGTGTGTGTGCGCATGTGTACGTGTGTCTGTGCATATGTGTGAATGTACCTATGCATGTGTGCATGTATGTATGCATGTATGTGTGCATGTATATGTGAGTGTATATGTGTGTGCATATGTGTGTGCCTGCATGTGTGTGCGCATGTGTGTGTATGTGTGTGTTTGCATATGCGTGCATGTGCATATGTGTGTGTATAAATGTATGTGTGTGTGTATCTAGAAGTCTCTCACCCTACAATAAATGGATACCCAGTGTTCCAGCTGAGTCCATTTTGCCTGCACCCTCTCACTGAGCACAATCGCGGGTCTTTGTCTCAACTCTGAGCAGCCACAAGTTCAAGTCTCCCACCAGCCCAGTGATACCCTCCTGAGGAATCTGATACAGGCCCTAAAAAGACTGTGGTCCCAGGTTTTGAGAGGTCTTTCCCAGGGCTGTCAGAGCAGTGGTTCTCAACCAGGGGCACGTGTAGCCTGGGTGTACGCAGGGGTTTTCCAGGGGGTACATCAGCTCATCTAGGGATTTGCCTCGTTTTACAACAGGTTACAGAAAAAGCACAAGCAAAATTCATACAAACTAAAATTTCATGCAATGACTTGTATATTCTGATCTATAGACTATACACTGAAATGTAAGTACAATCTTTATATACCAATTGATTTATTTCATAACTATATGGTAAAAATGAGAAAATCTGCAGTTTCCCAGTAGCAATGCGCTGTGACAGTTTTGTATTTTTATGTCTGATTTTGTGATCAAGTAGTTTTTAAGAGAGGTGAAGCTTGGGGATACGCAAGACAAATCACACTCCTGAGAGGGGTACAGTAGTCTGGAAAGGTTGAGTGACACTGTGTAAAAGCAGGACACGAAGCCCAGTGAAGCTCAGGGAAACACAACCTGGGACTATAGCAGGCTTTGGTTCAGTCTCTACCCCAACCCATGTTATATCTATTTTAACCCAAAGAAATTGACTGGTTCACATGGTCCAAGCATGAATTTCCTGCAAGCTTTCCTCAGGGCCTCCTGGACCTCTTTGTTTTTCAAGCTGTAGATGAGGGGATTGACCGAGGAGTCAGGACGGTGTAGGCGACAGAGAGAAATTTCTTGAAGTCGCTCAGGATGTCTGTGGTTGGGAACATGTAGACAATCAGTAGAGTTGTGTAATAAATGCTCACCACTATGAGGTGGGAGGAGCATGTGGAAAAGTTCTTTTGCCTTCCGGTGGTGGACGGGATTCTCAGGATGGTGGCAATGATGCAGATGTAGGACATTATGTTAAGTAGGAATGGGACCAGTGAGAAAAGGAAACTGAGTGTGAAAGCCAGCGTTTCCATCAAGTGTAGGTCATTGCAGGAGAGATTTACAAGGGGTATAAAATCGCAAAAGAAATGATCAGTAATGTTGGGGCCACAGAATGTTAATTGTGATATCGACAATGTTAATATGCCACTGCATAGGAAGCCACTTATCCAAGAGCCACCTGCAAGCTGGAGGCAGGCCCTGACACTCATACGGGCTGCATAGTGCAGTGGATTGCATATCGCTAAATACCGATCACAGGACATCGCTGACAGGAGAAGGCATTCTGTAACCTCCATAGAAGCAAAGAAATAATATTGTGTGACACACCCATTGAATGAAATAGTCCTGTCCCCAGTCAGGAGACTGGATAGCACCCTTGGCAGGATGGTGGAGGTGTAGCAGGTTTCCAAGCAGGACAAGTTCTCCAGGAGAAGTGCATGGGCGTGTGAAGGTACTGATCAGCCACAACTAGTGCAAACATCAGGACGTTCCCGGACACGGTTGAAATGTAGATGACGAGAAACAGCAGGAAGAGAAGAGTTTGTAGCTCAGGGAGATTCCCAAATCCTGCCAGGATGAATTCCGTGAGAACTGTTTGATTCCCCCGCTCTGGGTTCGCCATGAGGTCCAACTAGGGGAAAGAAACCAACATTTACAATGGAATCTGAAGAGGATACATTTTCATCATGCTTTAGCATCAATTTAGTTGCATAAATATTCCATAAGGCCCCTCATCCTGTGGGACAGTGAAGAACCAAGACTCTGGAGGCAAATTTCCTATTTAGATCTTTGAGATTCCATTATCACCCCCCTCCAGTCAGTTAAGAGATCGATGCAAACAGAAAACCACACACACCACTGTGCATATTTATGTCAAAACTGGCAAAGCTGTTTTGCATTAGTCGTTTGTAACTTCGACAAGTGGTCCCCATGGCTCACCAGGGTGGACTGTGACTTCTTGCACTGCAAACATATGATCAGTTCAGCTAATGGCCAGCAGGCTCTAGTGGACTCAGCCAAGAGCGGGGACAGCGACCAACATGGTATCAAAGCAGATTACGTTAGTCTCCATGAGACAAGGTCCAGCCCTTTCAGGCTTTTATTCTTTTTCCATTTTTTGACATTCTCCTGGACCTCTCCAGAGAGAGAGGGAGAGAGACATGTGTGGTGTTTAGATGTTGCTTGTAATTATTAGAACTGGGAGCACTGGCTGTGAGGGAGTCTGAAAGGACAGGAAACAGGAAGGACGGGGGAGGAGTTGAGGAGGCTGAGTGAGAGTTACAGAGGGCTCAGCTGCAGCTTGGTAAAGAGGTTTCCACTGTAAAAATAAAGTCCTTTGAAGTTTGTTAGTACCTTGCCTGGTTGATATAACATTTTGGTGATGAGGATGGATCTTCTGCCTTTGAACCCACCTACACCCTTTCTGCAAAGCCCAGGTGAGTCTCCAATTGCTTTTACTGTCTGGATCCATATATTTGAGACTTATTGGCTTGCAGAGATTTCTGAAGTAAGAAAGCGTGCTTTGCTAATCCACTGCATTGGAGCAGAAGGGCAGTGAATATTTTACACTTTTCCCTTTGCAGATGATAAATATGAGACTGCACTCTAGTCATTGTACCTTTAAATTTCTGTTTAACTAACCTCCTCATTTTTGCATAGTTCCCCTTTCTGAAGTTAAATGCCACAGTGTTGGGCTGTTGAGGTGTTCTTCCCACCACAGGGATGTTAAATGTTATTATATTATGGTCACTATTTCCAAGCGGTCCTGTTATAGTTACCTCTAGGACCAGATCCTGCGCTCCACTCAGGACTAAATCGAGAATTACCTTTCCCCCTGTGGGTTCCCATACCAGGAAGCAGTCATTTAAAGTATCAGGAAATTTTGTCTCTGCGTTTCGTCCTGAGGTGACATGTTCCCAGTCAATATGGGGATAATTAAATCCCCCACTATTATTGAGTTCTTTATTTTGATAGCTTCTCTAATCTCCCTTAGCATTTCATCATCACTATCACTGTCCTGGTCAGGTGGTCGGTAATAGATCCCTATTGTTATATTCTTATTAGAGCGTGGAATTACTATCCTTAGACATTCTGTGGAACATATGGATTCATTTAAGATTTTAACTTCATTTGATTTTACATTTCTTTCACATATAGTGCCACTCCCCCCGCCCTCACACGACCTGCTCTGTCCTTCCGATATATTTTGTACCCTGGAATGATTGTGTCTCATTGATTGTCCTCACTCCACCAGGTTTCTGTGATGCCTATTATATCAATATCCTCCTTTATCACAAGGCACTCTTGTTCACCCATCTTATTATTTAGACTTCTAGCATTTGTGTAGAAGCACTATAAAAACTTGTCACTGTTTATTTGTCTGCCCTTTTCTGATGTGTCAGTTTCTTTTTTATGTGAATGTTTCTTGTCTGATCTGGCCATTACTTTATCCTCTTCCATCCTCTCCTCCTGACTAAAACCTAGAGAATATCTATCAATAAACTCTCCTCTAAGAGAAATCTCTGTCTGATCCATGAGCTCCTCTGCAGCAGTCGGCTTTCCCCCATCTCTTAGTTTAAAAACTGCTCTGCAACCTTTTAATGTTGCAGTTTGGTTCCACTTTGGTTTAGGTGGACCCCATCCCTCCTGTATAGGGGCCCCCATCCCAAAAGTTTCCCCAGTATCTAATACATCTAAACCCCTCCTCTCCACACCATCATCTCATCCACGCATTGAGACTCTGAAGCTCTGCCTGCCTACCTGGCCCTGTGCGTGGAACTGGAAGCATTTCTGAGAAATGCTCAGTACTAAAGATGGAAAGCCCTCAGCAATGTTCTCATTCTTATCACTGAGAGTTTTCCATCACCAAAATGCTTTACAACATGAATTCTTTCCATGGCCTGGGGAAAAGACTTGGCATCATCGAAAAGGAAATGATGCTTTTGTGTAGGTGATGGATACGGTGACATTTTCTTCCCTGTCCTCAATGATCTATTTTTTACAAAGATGAGGTGACAGGTTTGTTTACCTTCAAGCTGGCATAGAAGAAGCTGGAATCTGTAACATGACCTCTTCACTTGGTGTTTGAGAGAGCAGGATACATCTCCGATCTGCACCCCCTTCACCTATTTTAGTTGTCTCAAGGTACATGTACTCTGCACACCACTGGCGGAGGCGTGTAGGGTCTGTACAGCAACACACCACAGAGCAGAGCAGTAACGAGACCTGCATGTTCCTGGCTGGACACCGTAGTTGTGCTGAGACCCTTGGTTTACCCTGCAAACACAACAGGTAAATTTTCCCTTGAGACTTTGCTAATGGGCACATTAAATTACCGGGAAGGAAAAGTGAACAGCATGTTTTGTTTAGGTATTTGAAGTTGACAGTATGTTAATAGACTCAAACTTCTTCCGGCCACTCAGAGAATGGACCAGAGAAGCTAAAGCTTCAGAACTAAAAAGTCTTTATTATTTGAAGCAGGAGACAAGGACCAGGGCCCCTCTGTGCTTGGTGCTGTACAAACAGAGAACAAAGAGATGGTCCCTGCCCCAGGCCTCTCTCACTCCGTCCTGTTCAAGGTGTGTGTGAAATATTTAGATATTGATTGGGCCAAAGAGACAAACTGAGAATTACGCTGCAGCCCACTGGTTGTGGCACTTGCGTAGGAGCTGGGAGACCCAAGCTCCAGTCCCCTTGCTGCAATGAATAGTTAGATATTTCATATACCTCCTTCATGTCCTGTCTGTGCCCTAGACCTGTCCTGTGCCCTGGCACCCGAGTGCGCTGCCAAGACAGAGTGAGCGTGTGTGGATTATGGCAGGTCGGGTCATTGCTCAAGGAGTGCAGAGTTACGGTAGCATTGGCATGTACTTTTAATCTGCACCTCCTCATTAAGAAGAAAGTCCAGGGTGCCAGGAGACAGTGGGGGTGGGAGCCCACACTGGTGAAGTTTGCATCTTCCACTTCTCTTGTCCTTTGGTCAGCCAGCGTGGTGATGGCCAACTCTCAAAGTCTCTTTCTCTGAGAACCCCAAAGGGAGTGATGGGGCAATAGCCCATCCTCTCACTATCTTGTCCGTCAATTAGCTCTAATTTCCCACACACCAGTTTGGTTCATTGACTTGTGCTCTCACGCTGTTCTTGTTTACCGGGCATGACCATAAGACTGTCCTTGAGTTCTAGCAAAAACTTTTTGTTTGGACTAATTCAGTGTTTTGTCTCTTCTTTGCATCTTTTTTCCATCCCTATTTGTTGTTCGTCATCACAGTGACGCTCTATGACCTTTCACTCACTTCTCCCAGTTGAGCTCGCACTGAGGGTAAGTAAGTTTGTAGGCCAATTATCACAGACCCTTTATAAATCCAGCCCTGGGTGGGACTTTTAAAAGCAGTGAAGTTGAAAACACCCTTTGAAACCAACGAGTTTGAGGAGCCTGAGTGCTTTGGAAAAACCCACTAGTCACCTAAATACCTTTTAAAATATGTCTGTATGTGTCCTTGAGATAACTTAAAAACCCATCACAAGTAACTGGCATAACTAAAGCGCCAATCTCTCCCCTCTTCCATCAGTGTTAAAAACACAAATCCGTTGTTTTAGGTCCCTGTCACCAACACTATGGACCAAATTGTGCCAGAGGTAGGTCCCAGAACTGAACTTGATGGGCAGGTGTTCTTGATGGAGACATGAGTACGGCAGAACAGAGGTCTAAAATCACTGTTGTCCAGTTTTCTCCGGACGCTGATGGCATATACACAGACAAGTGGGTATGGCACTACATACACACTTCTGTCCTTCTCTTTAACCGGGTTTCCTTATTCCACAGTAGGGCTCACTACATAAAGAGACCAGCCAGGGGAACATCTTATGCCAAAAGTAATGAAGTTTGAAAATCTAGGTGGTTAGCTCCCAGGGGTAGAAACAGTATTACTGGTCACACAACTGTCCTGTCTTCATTAAAAACATAAACCAAAAAAGCTGCAAATATTATTTTAGCTGGAAATTTACCCACTTAGGGATGAATAAATTCTGTATCAAATTTGTGGTGATGATTTTCTCATTATTAGAGCTATTCAGGACTAGAATTTTCATTTCATGGGAAATTCCATGAGTTCTGACTTTCTTTATTTTAAATTCTATTTTGAGATTTTGTTATTATATTTTGTCATTTATTTTATTTTCTATTCTATTCTACTGTTTCCTTTTTATGTTATATTTAATTGTGAATTATTTTATACAATTATTGTTTTTTAGAAATTTCCCCTGGAACATTGGGATCTTGACAATTTAGCATTTTCTGATGATAAAAACCTTCCATCAGAAAATTATTGATCTTCATTAGCACATATTAGAAACAGGGGCGGCTCCAGGCCCCAGCACACCAAGCGCGTGCTTGGGGCGGCATGTCACGGGGGGCACTCTGCCGGTCGCCGGGAGGGCGGCAGGCAGTCAGCCTTTGGCAGCATGCCTGCGGAGGGTCCGCTGGTCCGGCGGCTCCGGTGGACCTCCTGCAGGCGTGCCTACTGAGGGTCCGCTGCTCCCGTGGCTTCGGTGGAGACGCGGGACCAGCGGACCCTCCACAGGCACGCCTGCGTGAGGTCCACCTGAGCCGCAGGACCGGCGACCGGCAGTGCGCCCCCTGCGGCATGCCGCCATTCTTGGGGCGGTGAAATGTCAAGAGCCGCCCCTGATTAGAGAATCCTGTACCAGAACTATAGGCCCCTTGTTGGTCTACTGGAGAGCATGAAAACCATCAGAATGTGTGTTCCAGCATTTACAGAGGAACACAGATATCCAGTTATTTCTCAATGCAAAATAAACTAGACCATTTTTATTCCCAGTCCTTTCCTAGCATAATGTGCTCCCTAATCATGCAGTAAGGTCTCATCCAATTTATCACCAGAGTGAACAATTTTCTGTCACGAAAGCTTTGTGGCTCATAGTGCCCAAATGTTGACTATATGTGGCTTAGACAACTGTACTTTGGAAAAAAGAGTTTTTTTTTAAATTAATCTCTGGCAAAAATATTGCAGACAGGGATGAAATCCCATTCCTTAATCTTCGAAGAATGCACATCTAATCTGAAACAGGCTAGAATACAGACACAGACCAGAATCTTGTCAGACCGTGGCTTAAATTTTAAATTCCAAGTTGTTTGACTCCATAATTGACAGAACAAGGAGGAGTGGTCTCAAGTTGCAGTGCGGGAGGTTTAGGTCGGATATAAGGAAAAACTTTTTCACTAGGAGGGTGGTGAAGCACTGGAATGGGTCACCTAGGGAGGTGGTGGAATCTCCTTCCTTAGAGGTTTTTAAGGTCAGGCTTGACAAAGCCCTGGCTGGGATGATTTAGTTGGTGATTGGTCCTGCTTTGAGCAGGGGGTTGGACTAGATAGCCACCTTAGGTCCCTTCCAATCTTGATATTCTATGGTTGTATAATAATTTAAGGAATATTTTTAAACTAAAATCAGGGGCTTAATAATTATTACTGGCTATTTACCATTCACTGTGATCAGATGACATGTAGAGATCAATAGGAAGGATACAGAAAACATTGTCCATATTATCCTTGGCTTCCTCTTAATGCCCATTGTACACCCTGGCCTCACCTTTACCAAACTTCACCTTCTACTCTTCCTAGTCTCCATGATACACTACAACTGCCCCTTTCTCATCTCTGCAGCCCCCAATGCCCCTTGGCCCTGGGTACATTCTTGCTTGTGCAGCCGGCGCTGAAGCTGGTACCGTGCTTTCTATTTTTAGTGAGCTAGCTAGAGTACAGCTAGAGCGGCTACAGGAGATTCCATTTACACCCCTGGATGCAGTGTAGACGCACCCCACATATGTAAACTGAATTATTCAGTCAGGCCTCTTTCCATCAGTCAGCTGTTTTTGACTTGGCAAATTAGCGTAAATATCGAGGTCTCTTGGACTGGTATGGCTTATCCCCCTTCAGAATGAACTATCCTGATACAAGCAGCTTTACATCAGTGTAGTTGCATCCAGTCACATTAGATGAGTGTCCCCCTCACGGCTCCCACTGGAGGCCTCAGGGCAGCCCAGAACGCAGCCCTTCACCTCAGTTTCCCTTGTTCGTTCCCCAAATAAAATTCACATGCATTTTTTTTCCAGTCCAATAGCAACAGATCCCCATTTAGGTTTCATTTATTAACTTAACATTCAAAACTAAAGGACAGATGACACCTTCCCACCAGTTACCTACACCCCAAACTCCCCCTGTCCGGCCTGAGTTCTGCCCACCTTAGCAGGCCGCTCCCAGCTCTTCCTAGCTGGAGCAATTCCCCCGGTCGCAGCGTTTTCCCTCATTCACTCTCTGAACTTTCACGTCAGCCTCCTGAGTTTTCCTCTTCCCCCATCCCCCTTCTGCCCTTTATTGGAAATGACCTGAGTCCCCTCAGGAGTGGACCCTTCTCTAACTAGGCCCTGTCACAGGCAGAGATAGGCAAATATAGTTTAAATGGTGCCATTTCTATGTGTAGACAAGTCTTGACACATTTATTCCTCACACTGGACACGAAGGGGAGAGATAAGGGGAGGTCTGACAAGAGAGACGACAGAAAGAGAAGACTCAGTTTAGTTCTTCTATTGCACAATATTTTTTGTGACACAGACACAGTTATTAGGGTCACTAAGAAAATTGAGAAAAATGAACAGGAACTGGTGGAAAACATCCCCTGGGAGTGACAGTATTCTCAGGACAGAGATTTGGCTGTAAATGTACAGGCTGGGTTTTCCCATAAAAGGCCGATGTTAGGCACCCAAATCCTATGGGCAGTGAATGGGAGTTGGGCACATCACACCCTTTTGTCTCATTTGGAAATGGTGGAGCAGATAGGGCAGTGGACTGAGACTCCGGATAGTTGGTTTCCTGGTATGAGCACAGTGAATGATTCTGGCCCTCTGGGATTCACCAACCCAGCTTGGCTGATGGCAAACCCTGCAGGCACCCAAATGTTTGCAGAAAATGGGCTGCAGGTGCTACTGGCCATGCCCTGTGGAGCCTCACACCAGGCACCCGGATGCCAAGTCCCCAGAGTGACGCACAAACCTGGGGAAGTTGCATGTTCCCCTGCCTGAGTCTCTTCCAGGGCAGGTCAGATGCCCAGGGGCTTTGAAAAATTCCACTCAGACCCCAACTATCTGGAAAAAACTGGCCCAAAATTGTTGTTGAAAATGGGCAAATAAGAGGCCTGTGCTGGTGTCCTGTGTTCTGGGGCACAGGTCAAAGGGTTTCCTTTGGCTTTTCTCTTCCTTTGAATGATGCCTGGGGATGAAATACACTCCATGAAAGGAAAGTTAATTATTCACTTTTCTAATGCTGGATTTTCATGCTGGTATTGCAACCCAGTATTTTTAGAATGCAGGCGTCTGATTTTTCAAGGGTGTGTGTGTATATCTAGATATCTCTCACTCTACCCGGAATAGATACCCAGTGTTCCAGCTGAGTTCATTTCGCCTGCATCCTCTCACAGAGCACAATCTCCCCTCATTCTCTGAACTTTGAGCAGCCACAAGTTCACGTCTCCCACAAGCCCAGTGATACCCATGTGTGGCATCTTATATAGGTCCTATAAGTCTCTACCCAAGTCTCCTTCTCTTCCTGCTGTAGTAGTACCAGCCCAGTAGTACCCACCTGTGGCATCTTATATAGGTCCTAAAAAGGGTGGGTCACAGGTTTGAAGAGGTCTTTCCATCTCCACTTTCTCCTCTCTGTAAAAGCTGTGACTCTGTAAGACCATGACTACAAGACCAATGAAGTTCAGGGAAACACGACCTGGGACTACAGCAGGCTTTGGTGCAGGCCCTACCCCAGCTATTTTAACCCAAATAAATTGACCAATTAGCATGCTCCAAACTTGAATTTCCTGCAAGCTTTCCTCAGGGCCTCCTGGACCACTTTGTTTCTCAGGCTGTAGATGAGGGGATTGACCAGGGGAGTCAGGACTGTGTAGACGACAGAGAGAACTTTCTTGAAGTCACTCAGGATGTCTGTCGTTGGGAACATATAAACAATCAGCAGGGTTGCATAATAAATGCTCACCACAATCAGGTGGGAGGAGCATGTGGAAAAGGCCTTTTGCCTCCCAGTAGTGGACGGGATTCTCAGGATGGTGGTGATGATGCAGATGTAGGACATCAAGGTAAGCAGGAATGGGACCAGTAAGAAAATCAAGCTGAATGTGAAAGCCAATGTTTCCATCAGGTGAGGGTCATTGCAGGAGAGTTTTACAAGGGGGATAAAATCACAAAAAAAATGGTCAATACCATTGGGGCCACAGAACGTTAACTGTGATATCGCCAATGTTGTTATGTTATTACCTAAGAAGCCACCTAGCCAAGAGCCACCCACGAGCTGCAGGTAAGACCTGTGACTCATACGGGCTGCATAGTGCAGTGGATCGCATATGGCTAAATATCGATCATAAGACATCACCGACAGGAGAAGGCATTCTGTAGCAGCCAGAGAACCAAAGAAATAATATTGTGTGACACACCCATTGAATGAAATAGTCCTGTCCCCAGTCAGGAGACCAGCCAGCATCCTGGGCAGGATGGTGGAGCTGTAGCAGGTCTCCAAGCAGGACAAGTTCCCCAGGAAGAAGTACATGGTGGTGTGGAGGTGCTGATCAGCCACAACTAGCACAATGATGAGAACGTTCCCAGCCACAGTCGTGATGTAGATCACTAGGAACAGTAGGAAGAGAAGGATCTGCAGTTCTGGGAGGTCCCCGAATCCCAGGAGGATAAAGTCTGTGACAGACGTTCCATTTCCCTCTTCTGGGTTCGCCATGGGGTGTGTCTACTGGAAAGAAATGAACTCTGCCACATAAATGAAGAACATTCACTCAATAAAACGTCAGCACTGTTTTCATTGTCCCCCTCTGCTGGCTACTGGAATGATGGGTTATTGGAGAATTGAGACCAGGGGAGGGGAAATGACATCTCGTGATCCCTGGGGCAGATTTCATATCTGAGGAGGCTGCAGCTTCAACAAAACATTAATCTCTCTGGAAACACGTGTAGTAACTTGACAGGTGGCACGAAGCGCTCAAATATTAAGATGATGGGGCTTAGGTACCACAGTACAAAAACATGTTGGTTGAAATAGTCACGTGTTTCACTGCCTGGTGTATCAAAGCAGAACAGTGTCCTTTATAGATTGGAGATCCATGGGAGAAACGGGCCAGGATTTGATATTTGAAATGAAGCCGCAACAGATAAAGAAACCAAACAATTAAGGCTGGGATTTACAGTGTGTGGGCAGCCAACTCCAAGTGAATTGCAGTGGAAATACGGCGCCTAAGTCTATCAGAGCTATTTGAAATTTTTTGTTTATCAGACCAACGCCTCTCCTTTAATTGTCCTGCGGTCAGACTCTCTACATATAGAAATCGGACCATCATTAAAATACAAAACCAAAAAAACTCCTGCAGGAAATCTCCACATTAGCTGGAAATTGATCCTCTCTTGTAAGATAAAATTCTGTATAAAATTTGAAATTTGTAAGAAATGTGCAATTTTCATATTATGAGAGTGGTGTAGAACCCAAATTTCCATTTCATCTGCAAATCCATGATTTCAAATGTTGGATTTCATTCCAATTTTACTTTTTAAAAATGTATTTACCTATTTTAAATTCATTTCTAGGATATTTTTATGTTATATTACATTGTGTTTCATAGTTATTTACATTTCTTTCTATATTATTTAATTTAATTTTTATATTATATAATTAAGCTATACAGTAATTCTTTTCCTAAATAAAAGTGTGTAGAAATTGATCTGTTCCCCTGGAACATTTTGATCTCTATCAAAATGTCATAAACAGTTAGTTAAGGGTTAAGGTTTTTTTCTACCTGTAAAGGGTTAACAAGCAGTACCTGTGGACACCTGACCAGAGGACCAATGAGGGACAAGATATTTTCAAATCCCTGTGGAGGGAAGTTTTTTTTCCTGTTCTTTGTTTTTAGAGAGTCTCTCTTGGGAGTTGAGGGAGTCCAGACATCTTAATCAAGTCTTCCCAGGTTTCTGCAATAAATTCTTCTATTCAAGCTAGTGAGTATTAGCAAGGAACTAGTATTCTTATACTTTTATTTCTGTATTTGCAATTCTGTGTTTTGCTATAGAATTTCTTTAATTCTGTACTGTTATTGCATTTACTGAGAAAGAAAGGAGCGGGAATTCTCTCCAGAGACTGATAAGTTTAGACCCTGTGTATTGTTCCATCTTGGTTACAGAGACAGTTACTTTCTTTTTATTCTTTAATAAATCTTTTCTGTAAAGGACTTGGTTGATCTTTCCTTGGGTGGATTCTCAGGGAAAGGGGAGGAGGGAGGCATCCCTCTGTAGTTGGATCCCGGTATCTCTCCTAGGAAAAGGGAGGGGGGAGGAAGCAGGGGGGAATGGTTTATTTCTCCTAGGTGTAAGAACTCCATGGATTTGGGGCTCTTGGGATCCTCAAGGATTTTGGGGAAGGGCTGTGTCCCAATACACGTACATTATTGGGTGGTGGCAGCTTTTACCAGATCTAAACTAGGATTTTAGTTTAGAAGGATCCATGCAGGTACCCATCTTGTGAACCCAAGAGCTCCAAGTGGGGGTGAGACCTATGACACAAGAAAACATTTTTCCATCAAAAATGCCAATCGGAAATTATCAGCTCTACATTTTCTTCCTTGTCTTTGGTTAAAAGTAACAGTAACCCTCTCTCTCTCACTCTCTCTCTCTCTCTCTCTCTCTAGTCTGCCACTACTGTCTTTCTCCCCATTACTGATCCTTAAAGAAAGTGGGTGGGTGAGGTCATTTCTTTTCCTGGACTGACTTACTAATCTTTATTAACTGTTCAGTAAGGCCCTGATCATGCACAGAGTGATGCACAAGGTTAATTTTACACCCCGGGAATAATTCTGTTCCATCCAAGACTTCCATGCTGACATCTAAGATAAAATTTCCACTGACTTCAAGGATGGAGCCCCTCTGATTTCAATGGGATTTGGACAGCGAACGCCTTGAGCTTTCATTAAATGTACAGCTCAGCTGGATTTGATTTCCATTGACAGACATTGGTAAAGGTCGATATCAGCTGATACAACCAAACCAACAACAGAAACTATCAGGAAGAGTGGGTGTTAGTGCGGCCTCTCCCAGCGCCTTGCACCTGCAGGGATGGTGTCACCGGCCCCGTGACTGTGCAGGGAGCCCTCTGCACCCGTCTGTCCTGGGAGTCAATTAGTGGGGCTGGGACAGCAGAGCTGCAGAGGGCTCTCGGCATGGCTGCATGGCTGGCAACACCCATCCCTGCAGGCGCAAGGTGCAGTGAAGGCTGTGGCCGTGGTGGGCCTGGGCTGTGAGGAGGAGGGTAAGTCCCTGGCTGTGGGGGAGGCCACCCCGCTGCCAAATGGTTTCTGCCCATCGATGGAGCAGTTCAACAATGAGGTGACCACTCCCATGGCCAGGGGCTCCCCGCCATCCTCCTCCTACTCCCAGCCCTGAACATGGATCTCTGCTCCACTGGGACAGAGCAGCCGCCTTCCCTGCCCTTTGCCCCCTGGTGTCTTGGATCCCTCGGCCGGTCGGGAGCCCCTCACATCCTGCTGGCAGCGCTGCCCTCGCCATGACCCACAACTTAACCCCCACTGAGCTTCCTGAGACTGTAAAAATTAATACTTAAAAATTAGGAGAAAAATAATCCAATATTAACCCTCTAAGGGAAGAAACAAAACTGATTTGTGCCAAGTCTGCTTATAGCCAGTGCCTGCACCCCGAGCGCAGCAGCCACAGCAGCTCTGCTTTCCCCCTGGCACTTTATTAAAGCTCTCAACACCCCATTAGGCAGGGGTCAGGAGGGGAGGTTAGAGAGGAAGGAAGGCTGCTCCAGTGTTTGAAGTGCTGTCCTTGGACGTCACAGATGTTGGCTCATTTCCCTGCTTTTTCACCAGCTCCTTGTGTGACTTTTAGGCCAGATTTCCAAATGCTGGAAGGTACCTAACAATGCAGCCAGGTGCCTGAGTAGGGGCCATACCTAATGCCCATCAATTTCCCATCTCACTGGGGAGGCTGTGTGTTGAGGTTCCAAAATACCTTTATATATCTGCCCCTCTGTGCGCCAGGTCCTGTCTGTAATGCAGGGGTAATAGCATGGCATAGGGCTGCTGGGAGGATAGATATATTCAAGGCAGCAGGATGCCCAGATACTAGGGTGATGAGGGCCAGGTAAGCACCTAAAATAGATGTGACTTGAGAGTCTTTTCTTTTTCCAAATTCTGTCATTTTCCTTTGGGTGAGGAGTTTAAGAGAGATCAGTGCCCAAATCCCCTTGGATTCTCATGGTGTTAATCACCAGACAAACCTACGTTGCTTCAAATTCCTCAAGATTCATGGAGCAGGGAGGGAGGAAAAGGATGATTTACCTCTAAGGCTGGTCTGTCAGCAGCTGGAGTCTCTGTTGTCTTCTCCTCACGCAGCATTTCTGGCACTGGGATCCAGGTTATTCAGTCCATTTTCTCCCCCAACTGCATTCACCTACTTCCACATGCCCAGTAACTAGAATGACAACCTATAAAAGCTACCAAGTCTCCATTCCTGTCTCGTAATGTGACCTCATACCCTCTGTCAAATGGAGAACGTCTTTTCTGGTTCATTATATATCCTTCTGCAGGGAGAGGCAGTCTCCTGAGGCACGTCTGCTGTGGGGAACGCAACAAGCAAGGGCAAGTTGGTATTTACTGATATTCTCTAAAACTAAACCAGAGTCACGCTTCTAATCTCAGAGGGAGAGTCCTGGAGAGGGAAGAAACTTATAATCCTGAACAAATTTCTCTCTTTATTTCATGAATGCCATAGTGACTGTCAAGAAATAACGCACTAATTCTAGATTTTACTGCTGCCGCAGTGATTTAGACACTGAGTTCCCATCCAATTCCTTTAGAAAGGTTGGAAGATGTCAGCAGTTAGCTGATCTTACATTTTCTCCAACCAGTCCCCCTGTTGCCCTCCGTAGCAAGTGCCCATGTACCCAGTTCTAGTGCAATGAACTCACTCAATTAGTTCAGGTAACATTTTTTAAAAAGTGTAAGTGATTTAAAAGCCTAAATCCCATTTACAAACGTTTCTCAATTACTCAAGCTTAGCAACCTAAATCTCACTGAAAGGCAATGGGATTTAGCCTCCTATGTTACTTTTGAAGTTTGCTTAAGTGTTTTTGAAAATGTTACCCTTAGCTCAATGCCTGCTGGTCTTTTCTGAAATGAAAAAGCGCAGGCTGCTGCTCAGATAAAATTCAGTTGTAACAGGGTGCTTTATACGTTTAGGTTGGGAATTTCAAAAGGGGTTAATGTACAGAATAAGGACCCAATAAGGACCCAACTTCCAACTTGCTATGAGAATTTGGCACCTAACTCCCACAGGGTTCTTGGGAAGGCCCATACCATGGCAGCATGGAAGTCAGAGACTTGTGATTATAAAGTACAAATAATTTCTTCCCATTCCCAGAAAAGTTTCAGGGTCACACGCATCTTCAGTGCCACAGCTAATAATACAAATTATGTATCTTGTTCCAGAACTGGTCTGTTAGAGTTTGAGAACCAAAGAATAGCACTGAGTCCATCCTGTAACGGACTGTGTTCTACATTCACAGTAGCCAGTTCGTGGGCCAGTTCAGGTGCAGTCAATACAATCATTTCAGGTGTGTGTATTGCAGTATATTCTACAACTTGACTCCCACACTGTCCTTTTTCAGCGTGAAGTTTTTGACCTACTGTCACTTTTTTGCCCTGAAGGGAAGGTTTCTTCCAGTATTTGCAGAAGGATACAAATATCCACTTATATCTGAATGAAAAACCAACTATGGGCTTGTCTACACTACAAAATTATGTAATTTTTTTCTTATTTGACCTCGAGCCCCTGTATTAATGAAGTCGATTGTGTGTGGCCACACCATGCTCGCTGTCTCGATGCAGTACATCCTCACTAGGAGCCCCTGCATCAATGCACAAAGCAGTGCATTGTTGGTAGCTATCCCAAAGTGTAACTTGGCACATTGTGCTTTGGGAAGTTTGTGCAATGCCTCATGGGACCAAAACATTGTTGCAGGGGAGAATGAGAACATTGCGTTGACATCCCATGATGCACTGTGCTCCCTCCCTGACATAAATGGCAAACAGTGCAGTGGTTTTTGCACCTTTAAACATCCATGCGTACGCCACAACCCCAGAAGCATGGAGCCTGCTCAGCTGTGCTCTCTTGCTGTGAGCATCTCAAACACCTCACACTTTTTCCTGCAGTATTTCCAGAGCTGAAGTAGGGTCCTTTGCATGGAACATAGCGATGTCCTGCCAGCAGCCCTGCTGCAAACCATTGAAAAAACCACTTCAATTACTAAGGGCAGTCACAGAGCAGCTGCACATTGCTTGTGAGGGTTCTGGTAGGGTCACTCTCAAGAATCTCATGCAGCTCATTGTAGAACCGGCATGTGTGGGGTTCAGCCCCAGAACGCCTGTTCGCCTCCCTCGAGCGCCATTTCTGGTCCTGTGAAACAAGCGTTGACTGGTGGAAATGCATCTTTTTGCAGGTATGGGATGATGATCAGTAGCTGCAGAACTTTTGAATGCAGAAAGCCAACTTCCGGGAACTTTGTGCAGAGGTTTCCCCTGCCCTGCAGTTCAGCAACACAAAAATGAGAGCTGCTCTGACAGTGGAGAAGCAAGTGGTGATTGATATTTGGAAGCTTGCAACGCCAGACAGTTACCAGTCAGTGGGGAATCAATTCGGAGTAGGTAAACCAACCATGGGAGCTGCTGTGCTCCAAGTGTGCAGGGCCATTAATCGACTTCTGCTACGAAGGGTAGCGAGTCTGGGAAATGTGCAGGACATAGTGTATGGTTTTGCCATGATGGGATTCCCTAATTGCGGTGGGGTGACAGATGGCACACATATTTCCATCATGGCACCAGATCACCTTGCCAAAGAGTACATAAACCGAAAGGGATACTTTTCAACGGTGTTGCAAGCGCTGGTGGATCACAAGGGGGCATTTCACCGACATCAACGTAGAATGGTCGGGAAAGGATTATGATGTGCATCTTTAGGAACTCGGGTCTATTTAAAAAGCTGCAGTCCAGGAGTTTCTTTCCAGATCACAAAATTAACATTGATGATATTGAGATGCCTACAGTTATCCTGGGGGACCCAGCCTACCCCTGGCTCCCAGGGCTCATGAAGCCATACATGGGCTGTCTGGAAAGCCGTAAGGAATGGTTCAACTATAGGCTCAGCAAGTGCAGAATGGTGGTTGGATGTGCCTTTGGTCTCTTGAAAGGGCACTGGAGAAGTTTCCTAACAAGATTGGACCTTAGTGAGGCGAACATCCCTATGGTTATAGCTGTCTGCTGTGTGTTCCATAATATCTGTGAAAAAAGGGTGGAAATTTTCCACCAGGGTGGGCAGTTGAGACTGATTGCATGGTAGCCATTGAGACTGATTGCATGGTAGCCATTTTTGAGCAGCCAGATACCAGGGCAAGAAGACGAGCACAGCAAGGAGCGCGGGCGCGCGGCATATCTCCAAGGCTTTGAAACCCATTTCAGTACTGAGTCACAGTAATGTGAGTTGCTTGTCTGCATTGTGCTTTCCCAAACCTTCCCCTGGCTTGTATCACTGTCCCTGTAAAGCCAACCCCCCACCTAAGCCCACTGCATCTACTCAATAAAGAACATGTATTTCTTGAATCCATTTACTTTATTTAACAAACGTAAGTAAAGAGGGAAAACAGAAAGAAAAGGTAACCTTGTGGATAAGGGGTTGTAAAGTTGGAACAAGAGAAACATTTTCATCTGTGTAACATAACAGCACATTCCAGACCTTCAAAGGTCTGTGGATGGGCACCTTCTGTTCCTTGTATCCTCCCGCCCTGAGTTAAGTGAAAGGTGTCAAGGTTCCTTACCCACTCTGAACTCTAGGGTACAGATGTGGGGACCTGCATGAGAACCTCTAAGCTTAACTACCAGCTTAGATCTGGTTTTGCTGCCACCACCCAAATTATTTATGTCATTTGGGAAACTCTGTCTACCTCCCCCCCAGAATATCTTCCTCTCAACTACTATAATCCTTCCCTGGGTAGCCTTGAGAGACTTGAGAGACTTCTCCACCAAGTTCCTGGTCTAGAAAACATGACCTATGAGGAAAGATTGAAAAAATGATTTTGTTTAGTCTGGAGAAGAGAAGACTGGGAGGGGACATGATAAGAGTTTTCAAGTACATAATAGACTGTTATAAGAAGGAGAGTGAAAAGTTGTTCTCCTTAACTTCTTAGGATAGTACAAGAAGCAATAGTCTTAAATTACGGCAAGGGCGCTACAGCTTGGACATTAGGAAAAACTTCCTAACTGCCAATGTGGTTAAGCACTGCAAGAAATGGCTTTTGCATTTTCCTTGGATTGTTGGAGTTTATTTCAAAGCCAGGAACGTACGCAAGTATTTTCACTGGGAGTCACATGAGGTCTCCACCCAGATTTTGCACCAGGATAACTATTTTGGTTAGTGGTGCGAATGTGTTATGGAACTAGTTGCAGTGCTACACCGTCTCATGTGGACACGGTTTACCAATAGATCGCTTATTCCCCTTCCCATTTGGGAATGAACTATCCCACCAGAAGCACTGTCACATCAGTATCATTGCATTTGCTTGGTGTACACAAGTGGACACCTCCTGGCGCCCCTTAGAGGACTCAGGGCAGCCCAGAATGCAGCCCCTCACCTCATAGCCCCTCGCCTCTTCATTCCCCATATAATGGAGAACTTTCCCTGGGCTCAGGGTTTTCCCTCCAGGAGCCTCTCTCACTCTCTGAAGTCTCACTCCAGCCTCCTGAGTTTGCGTCTTTCTCTGGCCTCCTTCTACCCTTTATTGGAAATGGCCTGATTCCCCTCAGGTGTGGACCCTTCTCTAACCAGGGCTGGCTTGACCTTGGCTCTCCAGCCCAAGGGCACACGGCCTGTCACAGGCAGGGATAGGCAGATATAGGTAACATGATGCAACGTTTATGTGTAGACAAGCCTTGATGCATTTATTCCTCACACTGGAGACGAAGGGGACAGAAAAAGGGAGGTCTGACAACAGAGACGACATAAAGAGAAGACTTAGTTTAGTTCTTTTTTTACACGATGCTTTTGGTGCAACACACACAGTTATTAAGGTCTCCTAGAAAAAGGTAAAACAGGAGAAGTAACTGGTGGAAAACATCCCCTGGGAGTCGAAGTAATTCTCACGCTAGTGGTTTGACTCTAAATGTACAGGCTGGGCTTTCCCATAAGGGGCGATGTTAGGCTCCCAAATCCTATGGCCCGTGAAAGGGAGATGGGCACCTAATACCCTTCGGTCCTATTATTAATTACAACTGGATGTGGTGGAGCAGACAGGGCACTGGACTGCTGGCAAAACCTGCAGGCACCCAAGTGTTTGCAGTAAATAGGCTGTAGGTGCCCCTGGACATATCCTCTGCAGCCCCACACCAGTCATCCAGATGCTGAGGCTCTGGAGTGATGCACAAACCTGGGGAAGGTGCACGTTCCTCTGTATGACTCTCCTCCAGGGCCGCATCCCGCAGGTCAGGTGCCCAGAGGCTTTGGAAAATCCCACTAGGCCCACAAGTATCTAGAAACAACTGGCCCTAAATCATTGCTGAAAAGTGGGCAAATACGAGTTCTGTGCTGGTGTCCTGTGGCCAAGGCCAGAGGGTTTCCTTTGGCTTTTCTCTTCCTTTGGAAAACAGCCTGGGGATGAAATAGATACTAGGAAACAAAGGTTAACAGTATAATCGCCTAAAACTGGAGTTCCAGGCGGATGTTGCAAGCCTATGTTTTTATAATGCGGGTATCATATATTTTTGTGTAAGGGTGCGTATGCATATGTGTGTGTGGGTACGTGTGTGTGTGCGTACATGTGCTTGTGCGTGTGTGTGCGGCTATGTGTACATATGTGTGCATGTGCCTATATATGCCTGTGCGTATGTATGTGTGTGCATGCGTGTATGTGTGTGTGTGCCTGTATGTGTGTATGTGTGTTTGTGTGTGTGTGTGTGTCCATGTGAGCTTGTGTGTGCGCATGCGTATTTGCGTCTCTGTGTGTTTGCATATACGTGTGCGTATATATGTGTGTACGTGCATGTACATATGTGTTCATCTGCATGGTTGTGCATGTGTGTGTGTGCATATGTGTATATGTGCTTGCATTTGTGTATGTGTGCATTTGGGTGTGCGTATATCTGCCTGTGCATATGCCTGCGTATATTCATACATGCGTGCGTGTGTATGGGTGTGTCTGTGTAAGTGTGCATGTGCATAAGCGTTTGTGTGTATGCATGTGTGCACATATGTGTGTGTGTATATGGGTGCATGCCTGCGTACGTGTGTGTGTGTATTTAGAAGTCTCTCACCCTACAATGAATGTATACTCAGCGTCCCAGTTGAGTCCATTTTGCCTGCACCCTCTCACTGAGCACAATCGCCCATCATTGTCTGAACTCTGAGCCGCCACTAGTTCAAATCTCCCACCAGTCCAGTAAAACCCACCTGTGGAATCTGATACCGGCCCTAACAAGACTGGGATCCCAGGTTTCAAGAGGTCTCTCTGGCCTGGGCTACACTAGCGGGCGGGGGTTGAACTAAGATACGCAACTGAAGTTGAAGTATCTTAGTTCGACTTACCTGGCCGTCCTCATGGCGATGAGTTGACCGCCGCGGCTCCCCCGCCCACTCCGCTTACTCCTCCTGCCGAGGTGGAGTATGGGCGTCAATCAGCGAGCTGTCAGAGCAGTGACTCTCAGCCAGGGACACGTGTAGCCTGGGGGTACACATAGGTTTTCCCGGGGGCACTTCAACTCATCTAGAGATTTGCCTAATTTTACAACAGGTTACATAAAAAACACAAGCAAAGTCTGTACAAACTAACATTTCATACAGACAATGACTTGTGTACACTACTCTTTAGACTATACACTGAAACATAAGAACAATATTTGTATTCTAATTTATTTCTTTCATAATTATATGCTAAAAATGAGAAAGTCAGCAATTTTTCAGTAGTAGTGCGCTGTGCTAGTTTTGTCTTTTTATGGCTGATTTTGTGAGCAAATAGTTTTTAAGTGAGGTGAAACTTGGGGATACGCAAGACAAATCAGACTCCTGAAAGGGGTACAGTAGTCTGGAAAGGTTGAGTGAGACTGTGTAAGAGCAGGACACGAAGCCCAGTGGAGCTCAGGGAAACACGACCTGGGACTACAGCAGGCTTTGGTTCAGGCCCTAACTCAGGCAATATTATATCTATTTTAACCAAAGGAAACTGACCAGTTAGCATGGTCCAAACATCAATTTCCTGCAAGCTTTCCTCAGGGCCTCCTGGACCACTTTGTTTCTCAGGCTGTAGATGAGGGGATTGACTAGGGGAGTCAGGACTGTGTAGACGACAGAGAGAACTTTCTTGAAGTCGCTCAGGATGTCGGTGGTAGGGAACATGTAGACAATCAGCAGAGTTTCATAATAAATGCTCACCACAATGAGGTGGGAGGAGCAGGTGGAAAAGGCCTTTTGCCTCCCAATGGTGGATGGGATTCTCAGGATTGTGGTGATGATGCAGATGTAGGACATCAAGGTAAGCATGAATGGGGCCAGTAAGAAAATCAAGCTGAATGTGAAAGCCAATGTTTCCATCAGGTGAGGGTCATTGCAGGAAAGTTTTACAAGGGGGATGAGATCACAAAAAAAAATGGTCAATACCATTGGGGCCACAGAATGTTAACTGTGATATTGAGAACATATTTATGGTATTACCTAGGAAGCCACCTATCCAACAGCCACCCGCGAGCTTCAGGTAAGACCTGTGACTCATACGGGCTGCATAGTGCAGTGGCTTGCATATCGCTAAATACCGATCATAAGACATCACCGATAAGAGAAGACATTCTGTAGCAACCAGAGAACCAACAAAATAAAATTGTGTGACACATTCATTGAATGAAATAGTCCTGTCCCCAGTCAGGAGACCGACCAGCATCCTGGGCAGGATGGTGGAGCTGGTCTCCAAGCAGGACAAGTTCCCCAGGAAGAAGTACATGGGGGTGCGAAGGTGCTGATCAGTCACAACTAGCACAATGATAAGCATGTTCCCTGCCACGGTCATGATGTAGATCACTAGGAACAGCAGGAAGAGAAGGAGCTGCAGTTCCTGGAGATCTCCAAATCCCAGGAGGATGAATTCTGTGATGGACGTTTGGTTTCCCTGCTCTGGGTTCACCATGGGTTTCTCTGTGGGAAAGAAATGAAATCTACCACATAAATGAAGAACATTCACTCAATAAAACATAACCTTTTATTTCATTGTCTCCCTCTGCTGGCTACTGGAACGATGGGTGAGTGGAGAATGGAGGTCAGGGGAAGGGAAATGCCATCTCATGATCCCTGGTCAGGTTTCATATCTGAGCATCCTGCAGGTTCAACAAAACTTTAAACTTTAATCTCTTGAAACTCATGTAGACTGGTGGTACCAACCACTCTAACACTATGGTGATGGTACAACAGTTCAAAAACATACCACTTGAAATAGTCACACATTTCACTGCCTGGTGTATGAAAGCAGAACAATGTCCTTTCTAGATTCGAGATCCATGGGCCAAACAGGCCACAATTTGATATTTTAGTGGATGCCGTAACAAAGAAAGAAACGAAGCAACTAAGGGTTGGATTTGCAGTGTGTGGGCAGCCAACTCCAAGTGAATTGCAGTGGAAATGGGCTGTCTAACTCTACCAGAGCCATTTGAAAGTTTTTATCATCAGACAAATGCCTCTCCTTCCCTAGGACAATATGTCATTGTCCTGCCGTCGGACACTACATATAGAGATGGGACCTTCATTAAAAACCAAAACAAACAAACAAGAAATCCTGCTAGAAATGACTGCGGTAGCTAGAAATTGATCCTCTCTTGCAAGAAAAATTTCTGGATAAAATTTATAAGAAATTTGCAGTTTTCGTATGATGAGAGTTGTGTAGAATCCGAATTTCCATTTCATCTGCAAATCCATGATTTAAAATGTTGAATTTCATTCCACTTTATTTTGAAAAATGTATTTACCCATTTTTAATTTAATTTCTATAATATTTTTATTTTATATTATATTGAGTTTTATACTTATTTACATTTATTTCTATTTATTTTGATATAATTTTATTTCATAATGCTCTCTACAGTAACTCTTTTCCTAAACAAAATTGCATAGAAATTGATATGTTCCCTGGAAACATTTTGAGGTCTATCAAGAAAAAAAATTTTCATCAGAAATGCCAATCAGAAATTTTTGTCAGCTGTATGTTTTCTTCTTTATGTTTGGTTAAAAGTCATAGTAATCCTCTCTCTCGCTTTTACCAGATCTAAACTAGGATTTTAGTTTAGAAGGATCCATGCAGGTCCCCATCTTGTGAACCCAACAGCTCCAAGTGGGGGTGAGACCTATGACACAAGAAAACATTTTTCCATCAAAAATGCCAATCTGAAATTATCAGCTCTACATTTTCTTCCTTGTCTTTGGTTAAAAGTAACAGTAACCCTCTCTCTCTCACTCTCTTTCTCTCTCTCTCTCTCTCGTCTGCTACTTCTCTCTCTCTCTCCCCATTAATGATCCTTAAAGAGAGAGGGTGGGTGAGGTCATATCTTTTCCCAGACTGATTTACTAATATTTATTAACTGCTCAGTAAGGCCCTGATCCTGCACAGAGTGATGCAGAAGGTTAATTTTACACCCCGGGTATAATTCTGTTCCATCTGAGACATCGCCTCTGACAGCTAAGATAAAAGTTCTACTGAATTCAAGGATGGGCTCCTTTGATTTGAGTGGGATTTGGCCAGTGAACGCCTTGAGCTTTGTTTAAACGTACAGCTCAACTGGATTAAATTTCCAGCGACAGACATTGGTAAAGGTCAATATCAGCTGGTACATCCAAACAACAACAGAAACTATCGGGAAGAGTGCGGCCTCACCTTGTGCCTGCACCTCCAGGGATGGTGTCACCGGCTCTGCGGCTGTGCAGGGAGCCCTCTGCACCCAGCTGTCACAGGAGTTAATGAGCGGGGCTGGGACAGCAGAGCTGCAGAGGGCTCTTTGCATGGTCGCATGGCTGGCGACACCCATCCCTGCAGGCGCAAGGTGCGGGGAAGGCTGCGGCCATGGTGGGCCTGGGCTGTGAGGAGGAGGAGGGTGAGTCCCTGGCTGTGGGGGAGGCCACCCTGCTGCCGAATGGTTTCTGCCCACCTACGGTGCAGCTCAACTATGAGGTGGCCACTCCAGTGGCCGGGGACTCGCCGCCATCCTCTTTCTGCTCTCAGCCCTGGCCATGGATCTTTGTTCCACTGGGCCAGAGCAGCTACCTTCACTGCTACTTACACCCTGGATCCCTCGGCCGGTCGAGAGCCCCCCACCCCGACTCCACTGGCAGCGCTGCCCTTGCCCTGACCTGCACCTTAACCACCACTGAGATTCCTGTGACTGTAAAAATTAATAGTTAAAATTGGGCGGGGGGGAAATCATAAAGAAAAAATAATCCCAATATTAACCCTTTTAGGGGAGAAACAAAACCGATTTGTGACAAGTCTACTTATAGCCAGTGTCCGAACAGCAGTTCTGCTCCCCCGCCCCCGGCAGTTCACTCAGTGCCCCATGATGGGGAAGCTGCCATGGAAGGTATCAGGGTGGGAGGTTAGAGAGGAACGAAGGCTGCTCCTATGTATGAAGTGCCTGCCTTGGACTCGGGAGATGTTGGTCCTGCTTCTTCAGCTCTTTGTGTGACTTTCAGGGCAGATTTCCAAAGGCTGCTAGGTATCAAACAATGCCCACTGGTGCCTGAGTAGGGGCCGTACCTAACGCCCATCGATTTCCAATCCCACTGGGGGGTCTGGGTCTTGAGGCGCCAATAAACCTCCATAAATCCACCCCTCTGTGCACCAGGTCCCATCTGTAAAGCAGGGGTAATAGCACAATATAGGGGTGCTGGGAGGATAGACTTATTCAAGACAGTGAGGTGCCCAGATACTAGGGTGATGGAGGCCAGGTAAGGACCTATGATAGATGTGACCTGACAGATCTTTCCTTTTTCCAAATTCAGTCATTTTGCTTTGGGTTGGGAGCTTGAGAGAGATCAGTGCCCAGTTCCCCAAAGATTCCTGTGGGGTTAGTAACCTAGGAAACCTACATTGCTTCAAACTCCTCAAGATTCAAGGAGCAGGGAGGAAAAGGGTGATTTACCTCTAAGCCGGATCTGTGAGCAGCTGGAGTCTCTGTTGTCACCTTCTTACACAACATTTCAGGGACCAGGATCCAGGTTGTTCAGTCCATTTTCTCTCCTCACTGCATTCACCTACTTCCACGTGCCCAGTAACTAGAACAACAACCTAGAAAAGCTACCGAGGCTGGTAACGTGACCCCGTGCCTCATACCCTCTGTCAAATGGGGAACATCTTGTCTAACTCATTATATATCCTTCTGCGGGGAGAGGTGGTCTCCCGAGGCCCGTCTGTTGTGGGGAAAGCAACAGGCAAGGGCAAGTTGGTATTTACTGACATTCTCTAAAACTAAACCAGCGTCAATTTTCTAATCTCAAAGGGAGAGTCCTGGAGAGGGAAGAAACTTCTAATCCTGAAACAAATCTCTCTATTGCATGAACGCTATGGTAACTGTCAAGAAATAATGCACTAATTCTTGATTTTACCGCTGCCTCTGTGATTTAGACACTGAGTTCCCATCCAATTCCCTTAGAAAGATTTGAAAATATCAGCAGTTAGCTGATCTTACATTTTCTCCAATTAACCCCTCTGTTGTCCTTTGTAGCAAGTGCATATGTACCCAGTCACCATCCAATGAGCTCACTCAATTAGTTCAGGTAAAATACTTAAAAGAGTCTAGGTGATTTAGAAGCCTAAGTCCCATTTTCAAAGTTTCTCTCTTACTGAGGCTTAGCAACCTAAGTCTAACTGAAAGGCAATGGGGCTTAGCCTCCTATGTCACTTTTGAAGTTTGCTGAAGTGTTTTTGAAAATGTTACCTTTAGCTCAATGCCGCCTGGCCAGTCTTTTCCGAAATGAGGAAGTGCAGCCTGCTGCTCAGATAAAAGGCAGGTGCAACAGGGTGCTTTACATATTTAGGCTGGGAACTTCAAAGGGGGGTAATGTACCAAATAAAGACCCAACTCCCATGACATTGCTATGAGAATTTGGCAACTAACTCTCTGAGGCTTCTTGGAATGGCCCATACCACGAAAGCATGGAAGACAGAGACCTGAGATTATAAAGTACAAATAATTTCTTCCCATTCCCAGAAAAGTTTTAGGCTCACACGCACCTTCAGTGCCACAGCACATAATACAAATTATGTAATCTTGTTGCAGAACCAGGGCGGGATTAAGTCTTCTGTGGGCCTGGGGCTATTAGATTTTGTGGGGCCCCTGTATACAAGTATTTTTCCTAATTTGCTTCTTGGAGCAGCTGATCCTGGAACCCACCAGAGGAGAGACAATTCTTGATTTAGTCCTAAGTGGAGCATAGGATCTGGTCCAAGAGGTGAATATAGCTGGACCGCTTGGTAATAGTGACCATAATATAATTAAATTTAATATCCCTGTGGCAGGAAAAACACCACAGTGGCCCAACACTGTAGCATTTAATTTCAGAAAGGGGAACTACACAAAAAGGAGAAGGTTAGTTAAACAGAAATTAAAGGGCAGGGAGCCAAAAGTGAAATTGCTGCAAGCTGCATGAAAACTTTTCAAAGACACCATAATAAAGGCTCAACTCAAATGTATACCCCAAATTAAAGAACATAGTAAGAGAATCAAAAAAGAGCCACCGTGGCTAAACAACAAAGTGAAAGAAGCAGTGAGAGGCAAAAAGGCATCCTTTAAAAAGTGGAAGTTAAATGCTTGTGAGGAAAATAGAAAGGAGCCTAAACACTGACAAATGAAGTGCAAAAATACACTTAGGAAGGCCAAAAAAGAATTTGAGGAACAGTTAGCCAAAGACCCAAAAAGTAATAGCAAAAATTGTTTAAAGTACATCAGAAGGAGGAAGCCTGCTAAACAACCAGTTGGGCCACTGGACGATCGAGGTGCTAAAGGAGCACTCAAGGATGATAAGTCCATTGTGGAGAAACTAAATGAATTCTTTGCATCGGTCTTCATGGCTGAGGATGTGAGAGATATTCCTAAACTTAAGCCATTCTTTTTAGGTGACAGATCTGAGGAACTGTCCCAGATTGAGGTATCATTAGAGGAGGTTTGGAACAAATTGATAAATTAAATAGCAATAAGTCACCAGGACCAGATGGTAGTTACCCAAGAGTTCTGAAGGAACTCCAATGTGAAATTGAGAACTACTAACTGTAGTCAGTAACCTGTCATTTAAATCAGCTTCTGTATCAGATGACTGGAGGATAACTAATGTGATGCCAATTTTTAAAAAGGGCTCCAGAGTTGATCCCTGCAACTACAGGCCTGTAAGCCTGACTTCAGTACCGGGCAAACTAGTTGAAACTATAATAAAGAATGATATTGTCAGACACATAGATGAACATAATTTGTTGAGGAAGTGTCAACATGGTTTTTGTAAAGGGAAATCATGCCTCACCAATCTACTTGAATTCTTTGAAGGGTTCAACAAGCATGTGGACAAGGGAGATCCAGTGGATATAATATACTTAGATTTTCAGAAAGTCTTTGACAAGGTCCCTCACCAAAGGCTCTTACACAAAGTAAGCTGCCACGGGATAAGAGGGAAGGTGCTCTCATGAACTCCTTGCCAGATGATGTTGTGAACGCCAAGACCATAACAGGGTTCAAAAAAGAACTAGATAAATTCATGGAGGATACGTCCATCAGTGCCTATCAGCCATGATGAGCAGGAATGGTGACCCTAGCCTCTGTTTGCCAGAAGCTGGGAATGAGCGACAGGGGATGGATCACTTGATGATCACCTGTTCTGTTCACCTGGCACTGGCCACTGTTGGAAGACTGAATACTGGGCTAGATGGACCCTTGTTCTGACCCAGTAGGGCCATTCTTATGTTCTTAATTTAAAAGAAAAGGATCACAATTATGGCATCGAGGCTATTAACACTACACTAAACTTGACTTTTAATTAACATAAAGCTGTTCTGTGGTTACATTTCTGTCTTAAAACATGTAGAATATGGTTAAGTTAATTCAAAATAGCCTATTTCTTGCCTTGGAACCACTGTTATATTAGTTTCTTTCTGGGAGGGAGTTTGGGTGTCGGAGGGGGCTCCAGGCTGGGGGAGAGTGTTGGGGTGTAGGAGAGGGTGAAGGGTGCAGGCTCTGGGAGGGAGTTTGATGCAGAAGGGGATTCTGATCTGGGGCAGGGCATTGGGGTGCAGGAGGAGGTGCGAGGTACGTTAGGGAGTTTGGGTACAGGAGGGGATTCTGACCTGGGGCAGTTCCCAGCCAATGGGACCTGCGGGAACGGTGCTGGGGGCGGGAACAGCGCACGGGGGTTCATCTTGCGCTCCATGCCAGGGGCTGCAGGGATGTGCCAGCAGCCGGCCGCTTCTGGGAGCAATGTGATGCCATGGCATGCAGGCAGCCTGCCTGAGCCCTGCTGTGCCGCTGCACTTTTAGTGGCCCAGAGATCATGATCGACTGGCAGAGGCTGCAGGATCAACCAGTCAATCGCAATCAATGGGTTGGTGACCACTGAATTGTATATAATTATGGATTTATTTTTGTGGGGTCCCCCTTAGCTCGAGGCGCGGGGCTGCCTCCCCTAAAGTCCCTGCATTAACCCAGCCTTGTCCAGAACTGTAGGTCTGAAATTGGTCCTTTAGAGTTTGAGAACCAAAGAATAGCACTGAGTCCATCCCGTAAAGGAGAGTGTTCTACATTCACACTATCCAGTTCGTGGACCAGTCTGGGTACAGTCAATACAATCATGTCAGGTGTGTGTCTTGCAATATATTCTACAACTTGACTCCAACACTGTCCTTTTTCAGCCTGAAACTTTTGACCTATTGTCACTTCTTCCCCTGAAGAGAAGGTTTCTTCCAGAGTTTACAGAAGGATACAAATATCCACTTATTTCTGAATACAAAACTAACTAGGAGATAATTATAACTCCCAGTCCTCTCCTACCATAATTTGCCCCCATCCATGCAGCAAGGTCTTAATCCAATTTATCCCCAGTGTGAATAATTTTGTGTCTAAACATTGTTGTTCATAATGTCCAGACATTGAATATTTGTGTTTAGCATAATTGTATTTTTGCAAAAGGGGTTTCTTCCTTTCTTTGTTTCTTTAAATTGATCTCTGGCAAAAACCTTGCTGTCAGGCCTGGGATGCGGGTATCATAGGCTGGGGGAGGCTAAACCTCCCCAAACAGCCCAGCATGGCCCTGCCCACACTCCTCCCCAAGGCCCCCTCCTGCTTGCCACTTTCCCTTGGCTCCCTGAGCCCTGGAAGGCTGCGCCTCTTCCGGGAAGTGTACCAGGGTTGGGCTAGGTCTAGAGCCTGCTTCCGGGACTCGAGGCAGCTGGGGCTACCTAGTGCTGGGGCCCCCGGGCAGTGGGGCCACGCCACCCAGAGTGCTTGGGAGGGCTTAGGGCACTGGAGCGGGGCAGGCCTGGCTGGGGCGGTGGGGCCAGCAGATGCAGGGAGAAGAGAAGGGCTCAGGGCTCCAGCAGGGTAGTGGGGAAGAAGTGGTGGAGGAAGGGGCAGAGGTGGTCAGTTCCTCAGGCAGATGGGACAAGGCTGAGGGCTTGGCTCCCCCAAGGAGTGTCTCACGCATCACCCATGCCGACAGGGGTGAAATCCCATTGCTTAACTCTTCAAGGGAAACACGTCTAATCTGCACGTTGGCTGGAATACAAGGCGAGAGCTGAATCTTCCGACACTGCAGCTTAATTTTTATATTCCAAGTTGATTGACTCTTCATCACTTTAAGAAATATTAATCGTGTGATTTCAGTTAAAAATAATTATTTTATTTGGTCATTCACTGTGATCAGCTGCCATGTAGAGATCATTAGGAAGGTTACATAAAACACTGGCCAGATTAACCTTTGCTTCCCCCGATGCCCAATGCACAGTATAGCCGTCCCTTTCCCAGCTTTCCTCCTCTGCTATCCCTAGTGCTCCCATGATATAGTCGAGCTGCCCCTTTCCCATTCCTCCCCATTTGCTCCCCCAACGCCCCTTTGCCCCAGATACATTTTGCATGTGCACCTGGCACTGTACAAAAACAGGATGTACAACAGTTCACTGTTGGAAACAAACCAGCCAACCCTGAACACCATTCTGCGATGTATTAGCAGGAGTGTTGTAAGCAATATAGAGATCAAATTCTTTCACTCAATACCATGCTGATAAGGCCGCAGCTGAAGTATTGTGTCCTGTTCAGGAAAGATGGGGACAAATTAGAAAAAGTCCAGAGAAGAGCAACAAAAATGATTAATGGTCCAGAAAACATGATCTATGAGGGAAGATTGAAAAAAATGGGTTTGTTTAATCTGGAGAAGAGAAGACTGAGAGGGGAAATGATAAGAGTTTTCAAGTACATAAAAGGTTGCTACAAAAGCAGGGAGAAAAGTTATTCCCCTTAACCTCTTAGGACAGGACAAAATGCAATGGGCTTACAGTGCAGCAAGGGTTCTGTAGATTGGACATTAGGAAAAAAATTCTGGGACCTCCACCACTGAAAGTTTTTCCTCTGTGAGGAATGGTCTGGTAATGACATAGTCCTGCCTTGAGTTCAGAGGGACTGGACTAGATCATATAATCATAGAACATTAGGGTTGGAAGATACCTCAGGAGGTCATCTAATCCAGCCTCTGCTCAAAGCAGGGCCAACACTGACAAAATTGTTCCAGCCAGTGCTTTGTCAAGCCGGGCTTAAAAAACCTCTAAGGATGGAGATTGCACCACCTTCCTAGGTAACCCATTCCAGTTCTTCATTAGGAAATAGTATTTCCTAATATCCAACATAGACCTCCCTCACTGCAACTTGAGACCATTGCTTCTTGTTCTGTCATCCGCCACCTCTGAGAACAGCCTAGCTCCATCCTCTTTGGAACCCCTCTTCAGGTAGCTATCAAATCCCCGCTCACTCTTCTCTTCCGCAGACCAAACAAGCCTAGTTACCTCAGCTTCTCCTCGCAAGTCCTGTGCTCCAGCCTCCTAATCATTTTCATTGCGTTGCACTGGACTGTCTCCAATGTGTCCACATTCTTTCTGTAGTGGATGCAAAAGTGGACACAATACTCTATATGTGGCCTCACCAGTGTTGAATAGAGGGGAATAATCACTTCCCTCGATCAGCTGGCAATGCTCCTACTAATACAGCCCAATATGCTGTTAGCCTTCTTGACAACAAGGACACACTGCTGACTTATATCCAGTTTCTATGGATTATCTGAGTTTGTTTCAAAGCCAGGAACGTACGGATGTATTTTCACTGGGACTCACATGAGGTCCCCACACAGATTTTGCGCTAGGATAACTATTCTGGTTAGTGGTGTGAATGTGTTATGGAAATAGTTATACCGCTACACCCTCTCATGAGGACACAGTTTACCAGTTGATCACTTATTTCCCTTCCCATGTGGGAAGGAACTATCCTGCCAGAAGCATCATCAAATCAATATCATTGCAACTACTTGGTGTAGACGAGTGGACTCCTCATGTTGCCCCCCTGGAGGACTCAGGGAAGCCAAGAACACAGCCCCTCATCTCAGTTTCCCTTCTTCATTCGCCGTATAATGGCGGAATTTTGCTGGTCTCAGGGTTTTCCCTGCACTCTCTCACTCTCTGAAGTCTCACTCCAGCCTCCTGAGTTTGCCTTTTTCCCTAGCCCCCTTCTGCTCTTTATTGGAAATGGCCTGATTCCCCTCAGGTGCGGACCCTTCTCTAACCAGGGCTGGCTTGGCCTTGGCTCTCCAGCCCCAGGGCACACAGCCCTGTCACAGGCAGAGATGGGCAGATATAGGTAACATGGTGCACCTTCTACGGGTAGACAAACCTTGCACATTTATTCCACACATCAGACAAGAAGGGGACAGATAACGAGAGTTCTGACAGCAGAGACGACAGAAAGAGAAGACTTAGTTTATTGCACAGTGCTTTTGGTGTAAGACCCACAACAATTAGGGGCTCCTAGAAAAGGTAAAACATGAGAAGCAAATTGGTTTGGCTGTAAAAGTACAGTCTGGGTTTTCTGATAAGAGGCCAATGTTAGGCACTAAGATCCTGTGGAAAGTGAACAGAGGTTGGGCACCTAACACCTTTCGGTCTCAATGTCAATTACAACTGGACATGGTGGAGCAGACAGAGCACTGGACTGGGACTCTGGAGAGTTGGTTTCCTGCCATGAGCCCGCTGAGTGACTCTGGGCAGGTAACATTGCCTCGTTCTGTCTGAGTTTCCCCAGCTATAACATGAGGACAAGGGTGTGGAGCTAGGCCTAGAATCACAAAGCTCCCAATTTAGGCACCCAAATCCCAGAATCTGGCCCCCGGGATTCACAAACCCAGCTCAGCTGCTGGCAAACCCTGCAGGCACCCAAGTGTTTGCAGCAAACGGGCTGTAGGTGACCATGGACGTGTCCTCTGCAGCCCCACACCAGGTATCCGGAGGCTGAGGCTCTGGAGTGATGTACAAATATGTGCAAGGTGGGCGATCCCCTACCTGACTCACCTGCAGGGCCCCATCCCGGAGGCCAGGTGCTCAGATGCATTGGAGAATCCCACTGGGCCCCCAATTATCTGGAAACAACTGGCCTAAAATCATTGCAGAAAAATGGGCAAATACGAGGCCTGTGCTGGTATCCTGTGTTCTGGGGTTTCCTTTGGCTTTTCTCTTCCTTTGAAGGGAGCCTGTGGATGACATACACTCTGAGAAACAAAAGTTAATTATTTAATTTTCTAACGTTGGAGTTCCATGCTGACATTGTAACCCTATATTATTAGAATGCGGGCATGTTATATTTTTTAGGGTGTGTGTATATCTGGTAGTGTCTCACTCTACCTGGAATAGATGCCCAGTGTTCCAGCTGAGTTCATTTTGCCTGCACTCTCTCGCTGAGCACAATCTCCCCTCATTCTCTGAACTTTGAGTAGCCACAAGTTCAAGTCTCCCACCAGCCCAGTTGGACCCACCTGTGGCATCTTATATAGGTCCTAAAAAGACAGGGGTCACAGGTTTTAAGGGGTCTTTCCATCTCCACTTTATCCCAGTTGTGAATCTGTAAGAGCAGGACTCGAAGACCAATGAAGCTCAGGGAAACAAGACCTGGGACTACAGCAGGCTTCGCATCAGGACCTAAGCAGACCATGTTATATCTACTTTTTTTTTTAACCCAAGGAAATTGACCAGTTAGCATGGTCCAAACATGAATTTCCTGCAAGCTTTCCTCAGGGCCTCCTGGACTTCTTTTTTTCTCAGGCTGTAGATGAGGGGATTGACCAGCGGAGTCAGGACTGTGTAGACGACAGAGAGAACTTTCTTGAAGTCGCTCAGGACGTCGGTGGTAGGGAACATATAGACAATCAGCAGAGTTGCATAATAAATGCTCACCACAATGAGGTGGGAGGAGCAGGTGGAAAAGGCCTTTTGCCTCCCGGTGGTGGATGACATTCTCAGGATGGTGATGATGATGCAGATGTAGGACATCAAGGTAAGGAGGAATGGGGCCAGTGAGAAAAGGAAGCTCACTGTGAAAGCCAACGTTTCCATCAGGAGAGGGTCGTTGCAGGAGAGTTTTACAAGAGGGATGAAATCACAAAAAAATGGTCAATACCATTGGGGCCACAGAATGTTAACTGTGATATAAACAATGTTGTTATGCTACTAAGAAGGGAGCCACCTATCCAAGAGCTACCTGCAAGCTGTAGGCAAGACCTGTCACTCATACGGGCTGCATAGTGCAGTGGATTGCATATCGCTAAATACTGATCATAAGACATCATCGACAGGAGAAGACATTCTGTAGCAAGCATAGAAGCAAAGAAATAATATTGTGTAATACACCCATTAAATGAAATAGTCCTGTTCCTAGTCAGGAGACCAGACAGAACCCTGGGCAGGATGGTGGAGCTGTAGCAGGTCTCCAAGCAGGACAAGTTCCCCAGGAAGAAGTACATGGGGGTGTGAAGGTGCTGATCAGTCACAACTAGCACCATGATGAGGATGTTCCCGGCCACGGTCGCAATGTAGATCACTAGGAACAGCAGGAAGAGAAGGAGCTACAGTTCAGGGAGATCCCCGAATCCCAGGAGGATGAATTCTGTGTTAGACGTTTGATTCCCTTTTCTGGATTTGCCATTGGGTTTGTGTATGAGAAAGAAATTAACTGCAACATAAATGAAAAGCAATGTTCACTCAATAAATCATCAGCACTGTTTTCATTGTCCCCCTCTGCTGCCTACTTGAACGATGGGTGAGTGGAGAATGGAGGCAGGGGAGGGGAAATGCCATCTCGTGAGCCCTGGGGCAGGTTTCATATCTGAGCATCCTGCAGGTTCAACAAAACTTTAATCTCTCGAAACTCATGTAGTTGACCGGTGGCACCAACCACTTTCACACTATGGTGATGGGGCTTAGCTACAACAGTACAAAAACATATTGCTTGAAAAAAGAACAGGAGTACTTGTGGCACCTTAGAGACTGACAAATTTATTTCAGGATAAGCTTTCGTAAGCTACAGCTCACTTCTTCGGATGCCTAGAATGGAACACACAGACAGGAGATATTTATACATAAAGAGAACATGAAAAGGTGGAAGTATGCAAACCAACAGGAAAAGTCTAATCAATTGAGATGAGCTATCATCAGCAGGAGAAAAAAAACTTTTGAAGTGAGAATTGAGATGACCCATAGAAGGTATGAGGAGAACTTAACATAGGGAAATAGATTCAATTAGTGTAATGATCCAACCATTCCCAGTCTCTGTTTAAACCTAAATTAATTGAATCTAATTTGCATATTAATTCCAGTTCAGCAGTCTCTCTTTGGAGTCTGTTTTTGAAGTCTTTTTGTCGCAAAATTGCCACTTTCAAGTCTGTCACTGAGTGGTTAGAAAGGTTGAAGTGTTCTCCCACTGGTTTTTTGTCCATTTATTCTTTTGCGTAGAGATTGTCCGGTTTGACCAATGTACATGGCAGAAGGGCATTGCTGGCACATGATGGCATATATCACGTTGGTAGATGTGCAGGTGAATGAGCCCCTGATGTTGTGGCTGATGTGATTAGGTCCTATGATGGTGTCACTTGAATAGATATGTGTGCAGAGAGCTGGCATCGGGCTTTGTGAAGCAAATACTCACCAGCAACCGCACACCATACAACATAAACACTAACCCAGGAACCTATCCTTGCAACGAAGCCCGATGCCAGCTCTGTCCACATATCTATTCAAGTGACACCATCATAGGACCTAATCACATCAGCCACGCCATCAGGGGCTCGTTCACCTGCACATCAACCTCTCTAACCACTCAGTGACAGACTTGAAGGTGGCAATTTTGCAACAAAAAAACTTCAAAAACAGACTCCAAAGAGAGACTGCTGAACTCAAATTTTTTTTCTCCTGCTGATGACAGCTGATCTCAATTGATTAGACTCCTCCTGTTGGTATGCATATTTCCACCTTTTCACCTTTTCATGTTCTCTGTATGTATAAATATCTCCTGTCTGTGTATTCCATTCTATGCATCCGAAGAAGTGAGCTGTAGCTCATGAAAGCTTATGCTGAAATAAATTTGTTAGTCTCTAAGGTGACACAAGTACTCCTGTTCTTTTTGCGGATACAGACTAACACAGCTGCTATTCTGAAACCTGTCATTGCTTGAAAAGTCACACATGGTGTATGAAAGCAGAACAATGTTCAATATAGATTGGAGATCCATGGGCCAAACAGGTCAAGATTTGACATTTTAGAGCAAGCCGTAACAAAGAAACAAACCAAGCAACTACGGGTTGGATTTGCAGTTTGTGGGCAGCCAACTCCAAGTGAATTGCAGTGGAAATGGGCCATCTAACTGTATGAGAGCCATTTGAAAGTTTTCATCCTCAGACAAATGCCTCTCCTTCCCTAGGCCAAGATTTAATTGTCCTGCAGTCGGACACTCTACAGATAGAGACGCAATCTTCATTAAAAACAAACAAACAAAACAACAACACCATGTTAGCTAGAAATGGATTCTCTCTTGCAAGAAAAAAATTCTGGATAAAATTTGAAATTTATAAGAAATGTGCTATTTTCTTATTGTCACACGGATGAAGAACCCAAACTTCCATTTCATTGTCAATTCTGTGATTTCAAATGTTGGTTTTCATTCCAGTTTTCACTTTTTAAAAATTTATTTATCTATTTTTAATTGCATTTCTGGGTTATTTTTTATTTTATATTACACATTGTATTTTATAGTTATTTAAATTTATTTATATCATGTCATTTTTATATTATTTCATAAGGCTCTATACAATAACTTCCTGAACAACGTTTTCTAGAAATTGATATGTTCCCAGGAAACAGTTTGATCTTGATTGACACATTTTCCATCAGAAGTTTTTATCAACTCTACATTTTCTCCTTTATCTTTGGTTAAAACAAAATTAATTCTTTCTCTGTTTGTGGCTGTCTTGGCTGCCATGGCTCTCTCTCTTGTCATTGCTGACCCTTAGAGAGAATAGGTGGGTGAGGTCATATCTTTAATTAGACTGATTTACTAATCCTTATTAACTGCTCAGTAAGGCCCTGATCCTGCACAGAGTTATGCACAAGGTTATTTTGACACCCCGGGAATAATTCTGTTCTGTCAAAGCCTTCTCCCATTGAAGTCAGAGATCAAATTTCCACTGACTTCAAGGATGGAGCCCTTTGATTGCAATGGGATTTGGACAGCTAATGCCTTTAGCCTTCTTTGAAACTTATAGCTCAGCTCAGCAGGATTTGATTTCCACTGATGGACGTTGGTAAACGTCGATATCAGCTGACACCCTGAAACCAACAAGAAACTATATCAGCAACAGTCGGTGTTAGTGCAGCCTTCCCCGCACCTTGCGCCTGCAGAGATGGTGTCACCAGCCCAGTGGTCGGGCACGGAGCCTTCGGAACCCAGCTGTCCTGGGAGTGAGCAAGTGGGGCTGGGACAGCAGAGCTGCTGAGGGCTCCCTGCACGGCCATGGGGCCAGTGGCACCCATCCCTGCAGCAACAATAATCTACATGGTCATATTTTAATCAGGTAATGTCACATTGCCCACGCAAAATTAATGCTGGAAGGGGTGTCCCAGACATTGCTGAATGCATCATAGGAACTTCCCATTCTTGTTCCTGTATTACTACAGCTTCAAAAACAATATTAGAAGTATCAATGTATAACAGAAATGGTTTATCAAAATTATGTTTGATCAAAAGAGGCTTTATCTTTGTAAGGTTCATTATGGAAGTAATAATATCATTGAATCCCTTTATAAACCCAAAGTCAAACTTGGTTAGACCAATGGTGGATTGGATTGCCTGTTGCAGCATAATTCCTGTACCTCTCATACAAACTTGCCATGAGCTAATGAAAATAGCTGTTTTATCCATCCAAGCACTGACAAATGTTTGGAACCCAATTAACAGCAAGTCAATGTAGATATTAATGTTCTTTATAATGTAGGAATTTTGGCATTTAACCATGAAAGCAAGATGGTAGTGTGCCTCAGTTTCCCTTTTTCATACAGCACATTAGCTGGGTAATTTCTTTTCTCCAGAGTACAGTTTCAACACTGGTTACAGGCACTAACTGTGTAACATCAGTATCACAAGGCCTTTTAATGTGAAGTGTGTGGTCATGAAATGAAACAGTATAATCCTAAAGGCTTATAGCACAATAGTGAGTTCTTATGTCTCACTCCCAACATGTTCAAGGGTTTTTCCAAAAGCTCATGCATATTGTACATTTTTACAGATTTTGGTATTAGCAACAAACTAGTCACAAGAGTTAACATTAACATGAATATTAACATCACATTGATGACAATTGTACATTTACGCACATTTTGATCATGCCAAGCCTCTTGTTTAGATAGACCATTTTTAGTTAGCTTGTTCAATATCCCTTTCGAACCTTTGTAGCTTTTTCTTTACCTCAGGGTTTTCCTTAACATAGGCTTTTAGTTAGGATTAGGGTTAGGGTTAGGGTCTGGCTATGTTCTTATTGCTAGCAGCTATGGGCAACTTTGTTCCTCCCTTGCCAGCTAGCTAGTTTGCATAGACACCACGCCTTAAAGAGACACAACCAGTGGTGCAAGTAGAAATCATTTCTTGCCGTGTAGCCTAAAGGATTAATCTGCTTGCTTGCATAGATATATCTTTTCTTATAAGTTTAAGTATTTGATGTATTGTAATAGTTTATAGATTTATATTAAAAATCAGTTTGGCTGTAATGCAAGAGACTTACAGGCCCAAAACCTGCATGTTAAGCTAAGGCAATGTTAGTATATCTATATTAACACCTTTTACCCAGAAAGTAAAATTGAATTTCATCTTGTTACCTAAATAGATAAGTACCCACACCTACGTCTAAGACCTTTTACCTAGACCAATAGGCAATGGAGAATGGCATAGGGGTTTTTTCAAAGTTGTTCCCACAGACTTAACAAGTACACCACAAGAAATTTATGTGCGTATGTACATGTCATGAATATGTACATACTAGCCTATGGGGTAAGTGTACCCTAACATTTCTGTGGGTGAGGAATGAAATTTGGGCATAAGAGGAAGGATTTTTGGCACTTGTGCCCTATAAAAGAGGTAACCCACCCAACACTATCTTATCTTCATCTTCAACTAACTATCGATGCTATCCATCCATGATGGCTATTAACTATTAATAAGCCGTACTTATTTTCTTTTCAAACTTTAAGTTCCAAGGGGACTAGGCTAAGCTTGGTTTCCCTAAACTTTTGTTCTTAGTTTTGTTTATTAGGTTTTAATTTTAAGTTAAGTTACATAAGTAAACTCTAAGGCAGCTTTGCCAGCTCTTCCCATTAGTTTCCTCGGCACACCTCTGTAAGAGGTAAGAAACTGGAACCGCCAGAGGCGAGGTCCTTTGCCTTTCAACACCAGGTTATCAAGACAGGGGGTGAGTATATTAACCAAAGTTTTGCAGCACATAATATTGTATTACCATATGTATTTTTTGAATAACCATAATACAATTGTAACTTTGTAACTCTGACTATTTTACCATTTACTTACTGTTTCATTGATTTGAATAAAAAGTGTTTATGACTATATCTGTCTCAGTGTGATTTTCCTGTCATCCCCCCGAGGGTCCTTTGTAAATTCTGTGAAGCCTGATTTGGGAGAAGAACTTTTATCTTCTGATCAAACAGATTGGCGAATCTAAACCCCATACTATTTAATATGAATAATTAATCATTATTAATATTATTAATTCATTACAATTAAATAAGATAAACTTAAAGTGGTAAATTAAATCAATATTATTTTAATACACCCTAGATCAGTCTACAGCTAGTACCGCACTGTTAAACAGATGCAATTGTAAAATGATGCTTTGGGCCCCTGGTGCCACCTGTACTTCCAGGTGTCATTGAGGATCCAGCAGCACCCCAAACTGAAAACTTCTTAAATGAAAGAAGAATAGGAAGGCCAATTGTCCCACTTTCCCTTAACACACTATTAGTGCCTCCCTTATGGCCAAACTAAGCTTCTGCCAGCTTGCCTTTATCTAGGTATTGCTCTCTGCCAGGCACTAGGAAAGCAAAGATGCTGCATCACCTGAGTTTGATGGAAAAGAGGCTTAGAACTGTGTGTGCCATGCCCATCTTGATAGAACTGCAGCCCAAATTGTTTTATTATTTTCCCCAGCATGACATACAGGAGGGGCAATGAAAATCAGTCTCTGGACAGATAACCAATTGATCAAAATCACATTCTCTGATCTCTTGGGGCAAATCCTGTTCCCATTGAGATAAAAAGGAGTTTTGCTATTGAGTTCAATGGGATCAGGCTTTGACAATTGAAGAGGAAAGAACAAAACCACTCAAGCAAGGGCTATGTCGCTTATACCACAGGTATGAAAGGCTGCTGGCTCATGTGAGACAGTCAGCAGACATCTGATCTTTGTCCATTGCAAGGGAAAACTCAGCAACCAATGAGGCTAGAACAGTCTCTGTACCATAGCCAACTCATAACTCTATCTGCAAAGGATCAAGGAAATATGAAGGTGTGAAGGAGTAGGAAGCACAGACTGTCTGTGCGGGGGAGGGGAGAGCCAGAGGTTTAGGTGAAGATGCAGGAATTCAACTGTGAGCTGAGCTTGGCCTGGGGGAGGGGAGATGACACCTCTGGCCAGGGGAGACAAAGGAAAGGAGCTGAGGAAAGAGGAGGGGCCGGAGGGAATGGGCAGACGAGTGCTGGCTGGAGAACAGAGGGGAGGCAGGGAGACCGAGCTCTGATCCCCAAGGGGGGCTGTGGGGCCCCCCAAGATGGACCTATCCGGGGGATCCGGTTATCTGTGCCTGCAAGACCTGTGTTGGACTGTGTTCCTGTCGTCTAAATAAACCTTCTGCTTTACTGGCTGGCTGAGAGTCCTGATGAATCTGCAGGGAGTCCGGGGGTGCAGGACCTGACTCCCCCACACTCCGTGACAACTGGTGGCAGCGGTGGGATCGGCGGCACCCCGTGGACGGCACTTCCTGCAGTAAGTGACTGGGGAGCAGTAAAACGAAGGGGCGAGTCACCCCTGGGCGAGTGTGGCCAGAGAGCAGGACTTTGCAGTAACAGGGTCCCCCGGGGGATCACAGCGAGCGATCCCAGGGGCGGAGGAGTCTGCAGCTCGACCCTGGCAGAGAGGTGGTGAGCTCAAGGACTGGCACACTAGGGGTCCCCCTGGAACCCGTGGGGAGCGGCGAGCACCCCAGCCTGCGAGTGGCCAGCAGGAAGATGTATTCCCAGAAGCGCAAGTGTGAGCTGGTGGAGCTGTGCAAGCAGAGGGGGCTGCACTGTGGGAAGCTCACCAAGGCCCAGCTGATTGCCCGGCTGGAGGAGAGAGATCGCAGGAATGAACCGGTCCCTGTCTCTGGGGGAAGCAGCCGGGCAGATGCAGCGCAGGCACCAGTGTCTGTCCCCGCTGGGAGTGGTCAGCCGGCCGCTGAGGGCGTCCCGAGACCCCCCACCCCTAGGCCTAGGGGGAGGGGGAGGAGGAGCCCAGCTACGGAGGGCACCGTGACCCCCCCGGCCAGCAGGGGATCGTCCCGGCGACGCTCGGCCTCCGTGGAGCGCAGGCGGCTGGACTTGGAGAGAGAGATCAAACTGAAGGAGATGGAGATGGAGGACCGGCAGAAGCAACGGGAATACGATGAGAGGGAGAAGGAGAAGCAACGGGAATACGATGAGAGGGAGAAGGAGAAGCAACGGGAATATGATGACAGGGAGAAGCAGCGCAGTCATGAGCTGGCCATGGCCCAGCTGAACAACAGGGAGGCCCCGGCTGCGGTGAGTGAGGGGGGGCCCAAGCCTACAAAGAGCTTCGGTAAGAGCTTCCTGGCCCCGCGTAAGGAGGGGGAGGACATAGACACCTTCCTGACGGCCTTTGAGAATGCCTGCGAGCTGCACCAGGTGGACCCTGCAGACAGGATCCGGTGCCTCACCCCCTTACTGGACTCCACCGCCGTGGAGGTGTACAGCCGAATGAGAGGGGAGGAGGCGCGGGACTACAACCTGTTCAAAGAGGCCCTGCTCCGCGAGTTTGGGCTGACCCCGGAGATGTACCGGAAGAGGTTCCGGGGTCAACGTAAGACCCGGGAGGGCACATACCTGCAACTGGTCAACCGGGCGCAGGGGTACGCCCGCAAGTGGACGGCTGGGGCCCAAACTAGAGAGGACCTGCTTGACCTAGTTGTACTGGAGCACCTGTATGAGCAGTGCCCATCTGACCTGAAGCAGTGGCTGATGGACCGGAAGCCGGAGAACCCGCAGCATGCAGGCCAGCTGGCCGACCAATACATGGACAGTCGGGCAGGGGATAATAGGGAGGCGTCTCGAAGGAGCAGGTCTGCCTCGACGCAGAGGGAGATTCACCAGGAGACCTCCCAGAAGGGGCCGAGGGAGGACCCCCACCAAAGGGAAACATCTGGCGCCAGGTCCAGCCGTCCCACTCGAGGGGACCCGCGAGACATGGGCTGCTATCAATGTGGCCAACCGGGCCACATACGGGCCCAGTGCCCCAAGCTCCAGGACAAACTGAGCAGACCAACCCCACACCGGGTCAACTTGGTAGAGACCCAGCCGGAGGGGGGGCGGCGTTCGCAGGAGAGGGGGGCTGGCCGCGTACCACCGGCGAAGGAGGGAGGGGGGCCCTGGGTCGGCCCCTCCGAGGGGCTGGATGCTCCCAGCCCTGAGTTTGGGGTTTACAGGGTGGGCACGGGACTACCCCTCCGGAGCGAGTGCCTTGTTCCCCTGGAGGTAGACGGGAAGGAGGTCACTGGGTACTGGGATACGGGCGCAGAGGTGACGCTGGCCCGGCCGCAGGTGGTGGGCCCAGATCGGATGGTGCCCAACACCTACCTGAACCTGAGGGGTGTGATCGGGACCCCATTCAAGGTGCCTGTAGCGAGGGTGCACCTAAAGTGGGGGGACAAGGAGGGCCTCAAGGACGTGGGGGTGCACCCACATTTGCCCACGGAGGTGTTAATGGGGGGGGACCTCGAGGACTGGCCAAGTAACACCCAGGGTACCCTGTCCGTGAACCGTAGTCAGGGTCGACGCAGGGCTCTGCACCCTGACCCCGGGGAAAGTACTTTGGCCGAGACACCGGACCCTGACCCGGTAGGGAGGGAACGCCCAGGGACGGGGCTCAGAGAGGCTGTGGCCCCATACCCAGCCGGTGAGAGAGAGCAGATCCCCGCCCCTGCCCCAGCTGCTGAGTACCAGGCCGCGGTGCGGGAAGACCCCTCCTTGCGGAGGATAAGGGACCTGGCCAACCTCGGGGGGGGACAGACCATGGGACGAGGTGGCCGGAAAAGGTTCCTGTGGGAGAAGGGGCTCCTGTACCGAGAATGGGCTCCCCCAGGGAAGATGGAGTCAGGAGGGATCAGGAGGCAGCTGGTGGCACCCCAGGAGTATCGCCGCCAGCTGCTGTGCCAGGCCCATGACATGTCCCCCTCAGGGCACCAGGGAGCCTGGCGTACCCAGCAGAGGCTGCTACAGAACTATTACTGGCCTGGGGTCTTTGCCCATGTCCGGCAGCACTGCCGCTCCTGTGACGTCTGCCAGAGGGGGAGGAAGGCCCGGGACAGGGGGGAGATGGCTGTAAGGCCCGGGCCCCACCCCGAGGAGCCTGTCCGGAGGGGGGCCAGGGTCAGGAGGGGGGCTCTGAACCGAGAGAGCCTGAATCACAGCCCCCCAGACTGGAACGTGGGGGGAAGGCCCCAGCCCCGTGTGCACCCCAGGGGTACTGGGGTGGGGAGAGGGCGCGGGCGGCATAAGGTTGTAGGTGGGTCCGAACTTCCCCGGGTCACTGGCTGGAGTGACCCCGCTCAGTTCAGTCTCGGAGGGGGGAGAGGTGTGAAGGAGTAGGAAGCACAGACTGTCTGTGCGGGGGAGGGGAGAGCCAGAGGTTTAGGTGAAGATGCAGGAATTCAACTGTGAGCTGAGCTTGGCCTGGGGGAGGGGAGATGACACCTCTGGCCAGGGGAGACAAAGGAAAGGAGCTGAGGAAAGAGGAGGGGCCGGAGGGAATGGGCAGACGAGTGCTGGCTGGAGAACAGAGGGGAGGCAGGGAGACCGAGCTCTGATCCCCAAGGGGGGCTGTGGGGCCCCCCAAGATGGACCTATCCGGGGGATCCGGTTATCTGTGCCTGCAAGACCTGTGTTGGACTGTGTTCCTGTCGTCTAAATAAACCTTCTGCTTTACTGGCTGGCTGAGAGTCCTGATGAATCTGCAGGGAGTCCGGGGGTGCAGGACCTGACTCCCCCACACTCCGTGACAGAAGGCTCCAGATTTCCTTAAAGTCCTCAGTCAATTGGTTAGAATGCTCCCATTACTATATGTTCATAGTCCAGGGCTGGAGCAGGAAAGAGGCAAAATGGAGATGTTTCCAGACCAGGGTCCTTTAACTTCTGCCATTGTGAGCTAAGTGTTTCTTAATGGGCCATTCAACTTGACTTGTCCCTTCATGTGCTGGCTAAATACCTTGTGGGCGTTACCGAGGGAGAAAACGTGTAGTGAGCAGAGCTGATATTCATAACCTGAGAGACCAAGATGATCCATGCATAGAAATAGCTGAATCATATGTACCAGCTATTTCGCACACATGACTATTCCCAAAAGAGATTCAGAAAAATCACACACCACATAACTAAGCCCTTGTGTCAGCACCAAGCCCCACTGGAGTTTTTATTATTTGTTATGTAATAACAGAGATGGAGCCAGTGACATGACTCCCTTTATCCTAAAAGGGCCAGGTTAATTTTCAGCTGTGCAGGTGTGACTGCACCTTTAGTCAGTGAGGGTATCCTGGCTGACACACATTCAGGTTAACGGGCTTCAGTGTTCCCTTGCAGTTAACTTTTTACTGTTCATAAACCTGGTATGTGCTGAGGTGGTTTAAAGCATAACACAGGTTTCTAGGTTTGTGTAAGCAGAGTCAGGATGAGATCTACCCTGACATCTGGTGGTACATTATGAGGAGTGGGCAAAGGAATTTCAGGAATGTGCATTTGCATTGGAAAACCCACTCCTCTTAGCATAACACACAGCAGCATGGGATGGTTATTTTCACACTGTGGAATCCCCAATTTCTTTGTTATTGGGGCAGGAAGGAAAAAAAGGGGCTGTTACCTTAATTATGTGAATGAGGAACTATGAGACTGCTTTATGACAGAAATGACTCAACCTACATTAAATAGTACTTGCTTGATAAGGGACATGGGTTCCAAAACCCAGTGAAGAGAGAGAGGGTGGGGACTGGTGTGTGTACCTGATGGTATGGGCCCCTTTTGAGGGCCTGGAACACCAATTGCACTTCCTCCTCTCTCCACTGTTAAAGAGCAGAGCTAATTTTGAATCCTTTAGGAGTCCATCTAGAGGTTGCTGACCTGAATTCACATTGGGCCATGTGGCACTGGGGCTCTCCTACTACAAGTTGAAATCACTAAGAGCTGAAGTCACTAAAAGAACTAAGCTCACTGAGCTAAAATCACTGAGTGCTGTGTTAAGTAGTGGAAAAGCCTGAAGATCTATCACCAAGCAGCTGGCAGAGCGGAGCAGTCTGCAGCACGTTGAAGCAGCCCATGGAACAGTGAGCAGTGTGGAGCGGTTTGTGGGGGATGGCTAATGTGGTTCACGGGTCTGCTGGAGGAGCAGCACAGCTGGTGGCGTGGAGCCAGTCGTGGTGAAGGCTGCAGCAGAACTCCACGGAAAAGCGGGGCAGTCCGCCCTGGCCCACGTAAGGTGTCCCTTAGCACCCTGTGTGTGTGACCCCCCCATTTCCACCTGGGGGGGGGAAACTCTGCAGATAAACTTTTGAACTCTGGGGTGGCACTGACCAGAGACTGAGACTTTTGGGTTGTTGGACTTTGGGGTAATTGGACTTAAGACCCTAAGGACAGTGCCAAAAGTACTTGGAGGTGGGTTTTTGCTTCTGGTTTGTTCCTCCTTTATTAAAAGGATTTTGCTACACTCAAACTTCGTGCTTGCAAGTGGGAAAGTATTGCCTCCTGGAGGCGCCCGGGGGGGTGGTAGGTAATTGTCCCAGGTCACTGGGTGGGGGCTCAAGCCGGTTTTGCATTGCGTTATTGAAACGGAACCCCTGGATACTAAACCCGGCCCTTGTTGCTGCCAACTCAGAGGGGCAGAAGGGTTACATTTTTGGGGGCTCATCCGGGATCCCTGGGTCAGTACCCCTCACAAGCACCTGGTGAGTGTTCCACTGTATTGGGAAACAATTGTCTTTATATTTTGAGGGAATTACTGTTTGTATAATGGCTAATATGTCGGGTTTGTTGGGCCCCAGTCCTGCAGCTTCTAGCTCAGGGACGGCAGCTTCAGCCAATGATTGGGCACAAGCACTGGGGCATATATTGGAAAAGATTGTGTTGGCCTATGCTACGTCAAACTCTTGTCGTAAGTTAAGGTTATTTGCTGGGGAAGAGGAGTTTGAACCCTGGTTGGAGCATACCACTGAAATGCTGCGGGAGTGGGCCGTACCTGATGTAGAAAAGCGAAGGTGTCTAATAGAGAGCCTTAGTGGCCCAGCATTAGATGTACTTCGTACCCTGAAGCTCATTGACCCTGAGGTCAGTGTAAAGTACTGCCTGGAGGCCCTTGATAATACCTTTGGGAGCGTAGAGAGCCCTGAAGACAGTTACTGTAAATTGCTTGATTCCCGACAGGAAAGGGGTGAGAAAATTTCAGCCTATATACAGAGGCTGGAGAAACTACTTCAGAGAGCTGTTATGAGGGGAGCAGTGACTGCTGAGCAGATGAATCAGACCAGACTGGCTCAAGTTGTAAGAGGGACTCAGTATCAAAACCCAATTCTACTTCATCTCCGACTAAGAGAACGGCAGGATCATCCCCCAAGTTACTCCCAGCTGATAAAGGAGGTCAGGGAAGAGGAAGAAAGGCAGGCTGCCAGCGAGTGTTGGGAAGCCCAAACATTGGAACCAGCCAGCACAACGCCACTGCAAATGGCCAGTGTACTGATGGTGAGCACCACAGAGGAACTTGCCCAACAAATGCAGGTCCTGACGGAACGGATAGTTGAGCTGCAAAGCACCATTGACCGAGCTAAGATTTCCAGGAATAAGGAGCCTCAGACTGTGACAATGGAGAAGTCAGTATCTAGAGCCACTATCGCACCCTGGCGAAGGGGGAAAGGACAATTCTTTTGCTACCGGTGTGGTCAGGATGGGCACAGTGCTGCTAACTGCCATAAGGAAGAGAACCCCTCCTTAGTATATAAAAAGCTGAGAATCAGTTGGGAGAGACCCAGTAGTGGCCAGAAGGTCTGGGGATGGAGACCACCTAGACCTACAGGATTTAAAGATTCCCCCAGAAGAGACCGTCCAGCTGGGATCCCTGCAGGACTGATAGGGCCGCGAGCAGAGGTCATGGTGAGGATTGAAGGGGTGGAGTGTAAAGCTGTGCTTGACACTGGATCTCAAGTGACTATTATATTTCAGTCATTCTACCAACAGATGCTTAGGCACCTGCCTATACAGCCACTGACTGGCATTGGTCTGTGTGGCCTCAGCATGGATGAATACCCCTATCAAGGGTATGTCATAGTGCACCTTGAATTCCCAGAGGAGGTTGCTGGGGTAAGGGAAGAGGTAGACACAGCTGCCTTAATATGCCCTGACCCTAAAGGGACCTCTAATGTGTCTGTGCTGATAGGGACCAACTCCAGTCTCTTCAAGGTGCTCGCGGATTACTGCAGACGACGGGCTGGGGACCAGTACCTGAGTACCCTGATGATCCATACGCTTTGTGCTGAAGCCTATAGGAAGATTGAGAGTGCTAAAAAGGAGACATCGGAGCTACCGATTGGGGCACTGAAGTACATGGGCACAACCCCCTTAGTAGTACCTGCAAGGACAGAGCAAGAGGTGCTTGTCATAAGTACCAGGCTAAAAGGCAGTAAAGGGGCATTAGCAATGATAAAGCAGCCAGTTAAAGGAAAGCTCCCGGAAGGAGTGCTGGTCCCCAGTGGAGTCATAACCCTACCTGCTGAAGCCCAAAAAAAGGTAACTATACTGATTGCTAATGAAACAAGTCGAGATGTTGTTGTAAAGCAAGGACAAAAGATAGCAGACCTCTTCGAGCCTGAATCAATTGTGAAACCCCAGTGCGAGACTCAAGTTCCGACAATAGACCCAGCAAAGTTTGACTTTGGAGATTCACCATTGTCGGAGGAGTGGAAAGATCGCCTGAGGAGGAAACTTTGTAAAAGGCCCAAGGTGTTCTCACTGCATGAGTGGGATGTGGGATGTGCAAAAGGAGTAGAGCACAACATCAGACTACATGACTCCCGACCTTTCAAAGAGAGATCTAGGAGGCTTGCTCTCTCCGAGATGGAAGATGTGCGACAACATCTTCAAGAGCTGGCTGCAAATGGCATCATTACAGAGTCGCGCAGCTCATACGCCTCACCCATTGTGGTGGTCCGTAAAAAGAATGGGAAAATCCGGATGTGTATTGACTACCGCACCCTAAACCGCCGTACTGTGGTTGACCAGTACACAATGCCTCGAGTCCAAGATGCTTTAGACTGCTGGGAAGCCAGTGGTTCTCTGTGTTGGATCTTCGAAGTGGATACTACCAGATCCCTCTGGGTGAAGAAGATAAGAAAAAGACAGCCTTCATCTGCCCATTAGGGTTTTATCAGTTCGTATGCATGCCCCAGGGAATTTCTGGAGCACCTGCCACATTTCAGCGTCTTATGGAGAAAGTTGTGGAAGACATAAATTTACTGCAAGTGTTAGTTTATTTAAATGACTTGATTGTGTTTGAAAAAACTTTAAAAGAGCATGAAGAAAAACTTCTTAAAGTGCTTAATAGGTTGAAGGATTATGGTTTAAAGCTTTCAATTAACAAATGCCAGTTCTGCAGGACCTCGGTGAAGTATGTGGGCCACATCATGTCCCAAAAGGGTGTAAGTACTGATCCTGATAAAATAGAAGCACTCACTACATGGCCACGTCCAAGCAACTACAGAGAACTCAAGACTTTCCTTGGGTTTAGTGGCTACTACCGTAGATTTGTAAAAAACTATGCTACAATTGTAAAACCCCTCAATGATCTTACCAGGGGATATCAGTCCAGCAAGAACAAATCTAAGACCAAGAATAAAGGGCCTTCTGTGCACAGACGCTATGGCCCCTTCGAACCCTTTGGGCCACGGTGGAATAAGAGATGTAAAAGGGCTTTTCGAAAAATCATTACTTGCCTAACTCATGCCCCTGTCCTAGTCTTTGCTGACCCAAGCAAGCCATTCATCCTGCATACTGATGCCAGTTTGGAGGGTCTGGGAGCAGTACTGTACCAGGAGGTAAAAGGCAAGCGTAAACCTGTAGCCTTTGCCAGCCGAGGACTGTCTGATAGTAAAACACGCTATCCCACTCACAAGCTGGAGTTCTTGGCCTTGAAATGGGCCATCACTAAAAAATTTCGAGACTACTTGTATGGTGCTCAGTTCCAGGTGTGGACAGACAACAACCCACTGACTTATGTATTAACAAGTGCTAAACTGAATGCTACAGGGCAAAGATGGGTGGCCGCTTTGGCTAGCTATAACTTCAGCATTCAATACCGATCAGGGAGAAGCAATGTAAATGCAGATGCATTGTCCAGGCGTCCACAAACACCAGGAGTTGCTGTGATACCCACGAATGGAGTGAGAGCTATTTGCAGCGTAAGTCGCAAAGAGCCGGAGGCCCATGAAAGCCTTCATGGATGCGTTGCTGAAGCTTTGGGCCTGCCCCCTGAATGCGTGCCTTCTGCTTCGGTGAACTATATTGCTTTGGACCAATCTCCCTTGCCCGTGCTCAATGCGGCTGACTGGCAGGAAGCCCAGCTGCAAGATATTGACATTCATAATACACTACTTGCCAAAAGGGAGGGGCGAGGCCCAGCTGCGGTTGTTCCACCTACCCCAGAGGGCAAACTACTGTTGAAAGAATGGACCAAGCTAAAACTGATTCAGGGAGTGCTACACCGCGTAACCACAGACCCTCTACAAAAGCAACGGAACCAACTAGTGCTGCCAAAAAAGTACAGAGGCCTGGCCATGAGGGCCCTGCATGATGACTTTGGACATTTAGGGATGGAGAGGACCCTGGAACTTACCCGCAGTAGGTTCTATTGGCCCCGGATGGCTAAAGATGTTCGCAAAAAATGTAAGACCTGCGCTCAATGTGTTCAAAGAAAAACTCTGCCCACGAGGGCTGCATATCTGAAGAACATCACCAGCAATAAACCTCTGAAGCTGGTATGCATTAATTTCTTGTCTTTAGAAGTGGACAAAAGAAATATTGGGAACATTCTAGTAGTGACCGACCATTACACGCGATATGCGCAGGCATATCCCACACGTGATCAGAAGGCCACCACTGTCGCTCGAGTACTATGGGAAAAATATTTCTCAGTTTATGAATTCCCAGCCCGGATACACTCGGATCAGGGACGAGACTTTAAGAGTCACCTTCTGAAGGAGGTGCTGAGAATAGCAGGAATTAAAAAGTCGAGAACAACGCCTTATCACCCGCAGGGTGACCCTCAGCCAAAGAGGTTCAACCGAACCCTGTTAGATATGTTAGGGACTTTGCGGCCAGAGCAGAAGGCAACCTGGAGCCAACATGTTGCATTTCTGGTGCACGCCTACAACGCCACCAAGAACGATGCTACGGGAGTCACCCCATATCTCTTGATGTTTGGGCGAGAACCAAAATTACCCATAAACCTGTGCTTTGGTGTATCAAAGGATGGCGATAGCTATAAAACCCATCAGCAATATGTATCCCGACTACGAGAAAAGCTGCGGGATGCTTACCACTTAGCTACATCTGCAGCTCGAAAAAATGCAAACCGCAACAAACATTAATATAATTCTAGAGTACGTCTGCAAGAGCTCCAGCCAGGGGACAAAGTCCTGCTGCAAAATTTGGGTAATGCTGGCAAACACAAAATAGCTGACAGATGAAAAGCAATACCTTACTTGGTGATGGAAAAGCTAGGAGACCTGCCGGTCTACAAGATCAAACCTGAAGAGGGTCCAGGGCAGACAAAGACCGTGCATAGAAACCTTTTGCTCCCGGTGGGGAAATTGGTAGGCAGCCCTTATAAAATGGACCACAACAGGGCAATTGGGCAGAACGAAGGTGCTGTACCAAAGCCACCTCCCAACGTGGACAGCCGGCCTCCTGCAGCTAACCTACCCCTACTCAGCACATCTGAGAGTAAGTCTAAAAAAAAAGACACAACCATGGTGTATCCTAGGATAAAAACAAAATTGCAGTCTCAATCAGCTGAATCAAAAGAGACTACCTCCTCTTCTGCCCTAAACCCCATGGCAGAAGTATTTAGGCCCATTCCTGACACTCCTGAGCCACTGGTGGAACCCCCGTGTAATGACTTACACAGATTATTGGACAGTGGCAACATACAGATGAAAAATGTCCCAAGCACCTTCGATCCTCCACGGTTAGAACTAAAAATGCAGGGGCCTATGCCAGTATCCAAGGGAAACTCACAGGAAACCTCCCCATCCGTCACTCCAAAGAATGTCCCCCCTACCACAGCAACAGAAATTCTCCATAGGCAAGACAAAGTAATAAGACCAGTAAAACGGCTAACTTACGATGCATCTGGGGTAATTAGTAAAAAGCCAATACATTTAGCACACAGGTTTGTAAAAGCTAAAGTGGGCTATCTAAGGCCCTTTGAAGGGAACCAGTAAGTTGGTATAGTAGGAAATGTAATTTGTCGAAACGACAAATTCTCGGCTGGGGGGAGGATGTAAGCAGAGTCAGGATGAGATCTACCCTGACATCTGGTGGTACATTATGAGGAGTGGGCAAAGGAATTTTAGGAATGTGCATTTGCATTGGAAAACCCACTCCTCTTAGCATAACACACAGCAGCATGGGATGGTTATTTTCACACTGTGGAATCCCCAATTTCTTTGTTATTGGGGCAGGAAGGAAAAAAAGGGGCTGTAACCTTAATTATGTGAATGAGGAACTATGAGACTGCTTTATGACAGAAATGACTCAACCTACATTAAATAGTACTTGCTTGATAAGGGACATGGGTTCCAAAACCCAGTGAAGAGAGAGAGGGTGGGGACTGGTGTGTGTACCTGATGGTATGGGCCCCTTTTGAGGGCCTGGAACACCAATTGCACTTCCTCCTCTCTCCACTGTTAAAGAGCAGAGCTAATTTTGAATCCTTTAGGAGTACATCTAGAGGTTGCTGACCTGAATTCACATTGGGCCATGTGGCACTGGGGCTCTCCTACTACAAGTTGAAATCACTAAGAGCTGAAGTCACTAAAAGAACTAAGCTCACTGAGCTAAAATCACTGAGTGCTGTGTTAAGTAGTGGAAAAGCCTGAAGATCTATCACCAAGCAGCTGGCAGAGCGGAGCAGTCTGCAGCACGTTGAAGCAGCCCATGGAACAGTGAGCAGTGTGGAGCGGTTTGTGGGGGACGGCTAATGTGGTTCACGGGTCTGCTGGAGGAGCAGCACAGCTGGTGGCGTGGAGCCAGTCGTGGTGAAGGCTGCAGCAGAACTCCACGGAAAAGCGGGGCAGTCCGCCCTGGCCCACGTAAGGTGTCCCTTAGCACCCTGTGTGTGTGACCCCCGCATTTCCACCTGGGGGGGGGGGAAACTCTGCAGATAAACTTTTGAACTCTGGGGTGGCACTGACCAGAGACTGAGACTTTTGGGTTGTTGGACTTTGGGGTAATTGGACTTAAGACCCTAAGGACAGTGCCAAATGTACTTGGAGGTGGGTTTTTGCTTCTGGTTTGTTCATCCTTTATTAAAAGGATTTTGCTACACTCAAACTTCGTGCTTGCAAGTGGGAAAGTATTGCCTCCTGGAGGCGCCCGGGGGGGTGGTAGGTAATTGTCCCAGGTCACTGGGTGGGGGCTCAAGCCGGTTTTGCATTGCGTTATTAAAACGGAACCCCTGGATACTAAACCCGGCCCTTGTTGCTGCCAACTCAGAGGGGCAGAAGGGTTACATTTGCAAATCTGTGAACCTCTCTCTCTCTCTGAGATTTTTAAAAATTAATTAATTATTATTATTATTATTTGCTGGTCATAATGTGGGAGAGTATCCTTGCCGCCCTCTGCTCATGAGGTTATGTATGTGTCGTGTTGCACTCTTCTGAACACTAGTTAGAAGGAATTTTTTTTCCCAGTAAGTGTGGACTGATTCTTTTTTCTCAGAAGGCATGTAATTTTTTTCAGGTTCACACTGATTAACACAGAAAACAACATGCAGGTTACCAGGCTCAACATACACAGGTTTAGGGACCATTCCCTCCTTGTTACAAGTTTCCACACTGTCAGTGGGTAACAGAGTTAAATCACCTTCATGCTCTCCTTGTGCCTGGTCATGCTATCAATCTGGTTAAACAGAGTTGTCATAACCTTACTCAGCAACACACTAGCAACAGGCAAAATAGAAGCACCAGAGGTTCTTGGAACTTTGTTATGACAGTAACTGGATACAACCTAGTTACAATGCCAGTGTCCCTAGCAGACACAAACTTAGGGACTTTTCCTTCCTGGGCTTTTGTTAAATCCAGAACCAACTCTGGTACAACTGATAAACTTTCAAGTAGCATAAACTGAGAAGCACTTTATGCCTGCTCCACAGACAAAGAGCTACACACACACACAAACACTTTTGCAGCAGACACACTGCTGTTCTTAACAAACAATTGGAGGTATCCTTTCCTTTGTCCCAGCATCCATGGCTGATTTCAGACATATACTTGGAAAGTGGGCAGCAGCTTTCTTAACAGGCAAGTTGTCACTCCCAATGGATAAATTGCTACTCTTCACAGATAGTGTCTCATCTCACTGAGCTGCTTTAAGCAAATCACGTCTACCTTGTTCAGGCTCACTTTCACAAGCTTCACTTGCCAACAATCCATTACACTGCTCTACAGCCAAAATGCTTCTGAAATAAATGCAGTCAAAATTTACTAATTCTGGGTCACTGAGAACGAAAATGATACTTAAAATTGTTGATTGGCTCTAGTTTTCAAGATATGCTATTGGGTCAGTAGATACGACCCTTGAGTTGGGAATGGCGGAGGATAAGTGAGTTATAAAGGGAAGGGATCTCAATTTAAACCAGAAATGACTAAAATACATCTTTGACTGGATCTATGAATAAATCTATGACTGGGTTTGGACAGTACTTGCTTTTTAGGCAAAACAATGAATGATGCAATCTGAAGCTGGTATTGCATCATACATGATATGAATTGCATCATGTTATTCCTAGAAGTCATGGATGATGCAATCATAATGAAGCTTACATCACTCTGCTGAACAAATTGCCCTATATCAGCTCTAGAAATCATACAGTGTCGTGCTCTCTTATTTGTCAGTGTTTGATTTTGCAAAGGGACACATTTCTGTTTAGCCAAAATGAGCAGAGATGCCTGGTACTTGTGTGAGCAGTGCAGATAACTTCTCCTATGTTTGTGGTGAAGTGACTTTTGCATCACAAAAGCACAGTATAACAACTATGGTTAAGAAAGCCTATCACCTTTATTTTGGCTGCAAAATTGGAGATCAGGACAAGAGGTGGGCCCCACACATATGCTGCAACACTTGTGCAACAAATCTTCTCCAGTGGTTGAACAGGAAAAAGAAATCTATGCCTTTTGCAGTGCCAATGATTTGGAGAGAGCCAACAGATCATACCAGCAATTGTAACAATTCTGCATGGTGCCTCCAGTTGGGAAAGGTGTGTCAAAGAAGAAAAAGTGGACTGTGCATTATCCAAACATTCCATCAGCTATACCCCCAGTACCCCACGGAGAAGGACTGCTGGTTCCTGATGCACCAGAATCATTCTCACTTGAGTCAGACGAGGAAGAGGAAGAGGATGAAACTTCTGGTCCTGAACCATCAATGTCACAGGACCCACATTTTGTCCCATCTTCCTCCTCTGAACCACACCTCATAACACAAGGTGAACTGAATGACCTTGTCAGGGATTTGGAACTACCCAAGAGTAAGGCAGAGCTGTTGGGCTCCAGACTACAGCAGTGGAATCTCCTTGCAGGTGATGTTAGGGTTTCCATGTTCCGTGACCGTCAAAAGGATCTTGTCCCATTCTTCTTCATGGAAGGTGATCTTGTAGCCTGCCACAACATCGATGGTGTGATGACAGCCCTCAACATCGTTCACGATCCAGATGAGTGGAGACTGTTCATTGATTCATCGAAGATGAGTCTTAAAGCTGTTTTACTGCATAATGGCAATGTTTTGCCATCATTTCCAGTTGGTCATGCAGTCCATATGAAGGAAACCTATGACAACATGAAACAACTTTTGAGGTGCATAAACTATGACCAACATCAGTGGCAGCTTTGTGGCAATTTGAAGGTTGTTGCTCTCTTGCTTGGTCTGCAGACTGGATACACAAAGTACTGCTGTTTTCTCTGCGAATGGGATAGTCGTGCAACAGATTCCCACTACATCAAGAAAGATTGGCCACTCCGACAGTCATCGGAGCCTGGGAGGAAAAGTGTTCAGCATCCACCACTTCTTGAATCAAAGAAGATTTTGTTACCACCCTTACACATCAAGCTGGGTCTGATGAAGAACTTTGTCAAGGCCATTGACAAAACACAAGCAGCTTTCAAGTACCTCCGTGGAAAATTTCCAAGATTAAGTGAAGCTAAGATAAAGGAAGGTGTCTTTGTTGGTCCTCAGATTCGTGAACTTCTTCGAGATGATGCATTTGACCATGCAGTACGTGGCAAGGAAAAGACGGCACGGAAAGCCTTCCAGTTAGTGGCAATAAATTTTCTCGGAAACAACAAGGCAGACAACTACAGGTTGTTGGTGAAAAACCTCCTGAAGGCATACAAAAGCCTTGGTTGCAACATGTCACTAAAAGATACATTTTTTGCACTCTCATCTAGATTTTTTTCCACCGAACTGCGGAGCAGTGAGCGACGAGCACGGCGAGCGATTTCACCAGGATATTGCAACAATGGAGAAATGCTATCAGGGCAAATGGAGCCCATCAATGCTTGCAGACTATTGCTGGACAGTGACAAGAGATGATCCATTTAATGAATACAAGAGACGAGCCAAGAAGTGCCGAGTAGACACTGAATAGGACTAAAATATGTACATAATAGTTTTTTGCCTTTTGTTTCATAATAAATTTTAGTTAGATAATCCATTTGCTGATTTTTAAAGTGTTACATAAACAGGGCAGGTGAAATATTATCATGTAAAGCAACCATAAACACATGAAAAGACCTAGGTTTACAATTTATGATTAAAACTCTACTATCTACACAATATACATAGACATAAAATGTAAAAACTTAAATAACTTAGAAACAATAGCCAATCAGTTGTTTTAATTGTCATATTTGAATTCAGCACATCAAAATACATAATAAATAGCACACTCTGCAAGAAATGAGGCAGGGACCCTACAGGCAACAGACTCCTTCAATACACAGCCCCAGAGCAGAAAACCCTGTGCACTGAATGAGGAAGGGGTCCCGCTGGAAAAAATACTATGGGATCATGTCATCAAAGTCTGCATCATCCTGCAAATGCACAAGAGGACTGAATTGAGGGTGCCAGGGCAACACTTCTTTGGACATTTGCTAACCTGAGAATGCTTCACTTTGTAACCTTTCTATCCTGTTTAAAAACCTTGACTTTGTATTTCCTAATGATTTTATTGATGAAAGCAAACGTAAGTAAGGTTAAATGAAGGGTTTTTGTTTGTTAATTTCCGTTGTTTTTTTTGTAATAGAAAGAAAATCTTTTATCTCTGTGCTGTGTAACGGGGTGACCCCCCGCTCCAGCCTGGAAGGGGTTGGAAAAGCCCTGCAGAGGGCTGGGGCTGGGCAAGGTAAAACCCTGGCTGATTGGAGGAAGTGGCTGCAGCTGGGGCCACGCCCCAACCTGAGCAGCAGGGCCTTCTAAGAAGGCCAGGGAAGCCAGAAGGATCAGTCTCTCTCTGTTTGTAGCAGGAGATGGGCCTGGCTGCAGGGAGCTAGAGACAGGGTACCTGATTGGAGCAGGGCCTAGCAGAAGGCCAAGAGGTCCTGGAAGTTGCAGAGGGCAGCCCAGGGGTAGGCCAAGGCAGCAGGTCGAAACCCTCCCTGCCAGTGCTGAATGGCTGATACTGCAGTCTGCCCCAGGGCACGGGGGTGAGATGATGACTGGCAGTAGCCGTATACTGAGGTGAGGTGGGGATAGTGGGTATGGGGGGTTCCCTGGGCAGAGTAGACCCTGAGAGAAAGGGGTTACTGCCAGGGGGCAGCACCTCAGCTAAAGGGGCACCGGGTCCAGGGAGGGGCATGGGGGCCAGGGGCCAGGCGGATCACCGACCTGCAAAGGGCGCTCCGGAGCTGGAACGAGCTGAGTCCCAGAAGTCACCAGCAGGAGGTGCCGTGGGGGTGAGTCCGCACCTCTACAAGCTGTTAAACAGTGAAGCTCTTACTCATGCGTTGGTTTAGTTTATATTTTATTGCTATGGTTATCTTTGTGAAAACTCCACTTTTACCACTCAGAGCTGTGCTGATCAGAGAATTGAAAGGAATGAAATTAAACTGTATTAACACAAAACACATTTTATGCAACTTCAGGGTCAGTGAACGTTGTCAGCTATAACCCTGAATGTGCAAGAAGCAGAGAAACAATATCCAAGAAAAAGAGCTGGAATTTTTCATCTTGTTATCACCTATGCCTTACTGAGTAAAGTAGCAAACACCTGCCCTTTGCGAAGGAACACAGCACCGTACCGCAGCCCAAACCCCACTGAGCACAGCAGGGACCCCTCATTCTTCTCTTCTGCAGACTAAACAATCCCAGTTCCCTCAGCCTCTCCTCATAAGTCATGTGCTCCAGCCCCCTAATCATTTTAGTTGCCCTCCGCTGGACTCTTTCCAATTTTTTCACGTCCCTCGATCTGCTGGCAATGCCCCTGCTTATACAGCCCAAAATGCCATTAGCCTTGGCAACAAGGTTCACACTGTTGACTCATATCCAGCTTCTTCTCCAATGTAACCCCTAGGTGCTTTTCTGCAGAACTGCTGTCTAGCCATTCGGTCCCTAGTCTGTATCAATGCATGGCATTATTCTGTCCTAAGTGCAGGACTCTGCACTTGTCCTTGTTGAAGCTCATCAGATTTCTTTTGGCCCAATCCTCCAATTTGTCTAGGTCACTCTGTATCCTACCCCTACCCTCCAGTGTATATACCACTCCTCCTAGTTTAGTGTCATCTTCAAACTTGCTGAGGGTGCAATCCACACCATCCTCCAGATCATTAATGAAGATATTGAACAAAACCGGCCCCAGGACCTACCCTTGGGGCACTCCGCTTGATACCAGCTGCCAACTAGAAATGGAGCCATTGATCACTAAGTGTTGAGCCCGACAATCTAGCCAGCTTTCTAGCCACCTTATAGACCATTCATGCAGCCCATACTTCTTTAACTTGCTTGCAAGAATACTGTGGGAGACTGTATCAAAAGCTTTGCTAATGTCAAGGAATAACATGTCCACTGCTTTCCCCTCATCCACAGATCTTGTCCTCCACCTGCTTCTCATAGTCACATGCTTCCACGGGCCACTTTCCTCACCCAGCAGCCTCCCCTCAGAGTTCTCCAGTCTGGCTTGTATCTGCGAGTCTTCACTTTTCCCTAAAGCCTTCTCTCTCCTTCCCCACAGCCATCTGCTCAAATCCCCTTCAAACCTCAACCATAGTTTCCACCTGCATCTCCAAACCTTGGATCTTCCATCAGCCTTATCAGGTGGCACTTCATACAAATGAAGCTCTTTTCAGGTACCCGTTTCCAGGATAAGGTACATTCCACAGCTTCCACATCCAATCAGCTTCATTGTCGCTTCCCTTCCTGGGGTCTTTACCACTGCTGCCTCTGTAGCTGTCACAGCCTCCCTCCTAAATGCCTGTCAAGGAGAAAAAGGGAAAACACACACACAAAACAAAACTAGAACACCACATACTCCCTTCCCCACACTCCCCTGACAAACTCCCACTCAAACTCCCCTGTGCCCACCTATGTTTGTGACTCCTGGACTCCTGTCCTGCTGGCTGACTCCTCGTCTGTCTTTATAGGCCCCATAATCAGGGCTCTGCTGTCATCAAAGGCTCGGCTATTCTCAGAGCACACTGCCCCCTGCCAGTCCCTGCAAACTAACACACACACACACACACAAACACACACACCACTCTCCAGGTGTTGGGAGGGGAACAGGAGAAAGGACAAACGAAGCAAGAGATGAAGAGAAAGGAGGGAGGGAGGGAGGGATGGACGGAGGAAAAGGTGAAACAAAAAGGACAAACCCTAATGTCCCCAGTGATTCTAAGGGACAATATCTCAGGTGCGGAATAAAATTCTGCCTCCTTAAGCTCGTGTTTTCCTCGCCTAGAATTCAACTGTCACCAGATGGATCAGACTGAACAGGTTTCAAACCTCGAGGAGGCTCTTATCTTCTAAACAGGGACATCTGTTTTCTAGTAAAATCACTAAAAGGAAGGAGAAAACTCGAAAGAGGTTCCTCCTGGCGCTCCCGTACGTGAACCCGAATACTCTCTTAGTCCTCAAAGAAACACCTTGAGAAGGAGACTTGCTGAAGCAAAGCCACGGGAGTCTCTGAGGTTTCCCTGGCCCCTCGCCCCTGTCCTGCCTGGCTGATGTCAGCATCTCTCTGTGAGGTCACCACCTCCCCACCACCTTTGACCAATAGCCTGAGGTCCTGCAAAAGGCCTTTGTGATGTCACTGCCACACCCCTCCCTTGCGGTGCTAATGTCCTGCCCCTGGCCAGGCACTTTGGAGGTTTGAGCTACTTCCTGTGGATCACCCCACTCAAGGAGTGTTCATTCTAGGAAGCAAGCCGGCTAGACAGTAAAACATCAGACGCTCCTCCCAATGCGCCACTCAGTTTTTCAGAAATTAGTCAACTTGATGGCCAGAAGAGATCATTAGAGCATCTAATCTCACCCCCTGCATATCACAGGCCTCCTGTATGACACAATAGCTTCTTTTGGGGCAAACACATTCCAGAATTATCCGGTTCTCCGTATAAACCCTACAACCAGCGCACACAGTTCCAGAAGTGGGCAATCTCTCCTATGGTCACGAGATGGCGATGCAGCCTGGCACTTTCCCATTCATGCGATGATCCGACGTTTTGGTTAACCAATCTGGCCCTGGTCCCAATTCGATGGGATAAAGGGGGTTCCGCTCTCCTTGTGAGCGATCGTTTGATGCAGGGGATCTTCTGCTGGTGTTATTCCTTGTGGAAAAGTACAAATTGCAAAACTGATGGGAGGGGCCTTCTGAGGTCATAGGGAGGGGTCACCCTGTTCCCTGTAATGTACACAGGCCCCGCAGCAGGGACGCACCTCGGACTGTGCATATAAACATGTTAAAAGTGCATCACAACAGTGAAGCCATTGTCAAGATGCTATTCTGTGCAGAGGACTGTAAGACAGCCCCTGTTCCTGATCTGAGGCCTGAATGCCATAGGGATGTCCCACTCGAGAGCATTGAGGTGTGTGAAGAGGTTACCGTAACTGAAAAGACAGTGGTCATGGCTGTGCTGCAAAGTCACTGGCAGGTATTATCAAGCACGCCAGGCCTGACTCACAAAAGTTGCCTAAGATGAACAGTGTGGGATCACAACCTGCACCCAGCAAAGCATCCCACAGAATGGTACATTGCGGCAGCAAGTTCATAAGGAGATGACAAGGCTGCTGGACAGGGAATAATGAAGGAGTCATACAGTCCCTGGTGTGAGGAGGTTGTTTTGCTGATGTTTACAGGGAGCTCCTCCCGAGTGTGGGGGGCAGAATGGCAGCAAGCACGAATTGGCTCGTTTGAAGATTTAACAAGGGAGTGATGGTGGTTAGCAACATGGACCATGTAACTGCGAACACTGTGTGCCCTTAGCCCAGGGGTGGGCAAACTGCCCCATCTACAGGCACTGCCTCTGAAGCTCCCATTGGCTGTGGTTCCCAGCCAATGGGAGCTGCAGGGGCGGTGCTTGGGGCAAGGAGAGCGTGTGGAGCCTCCTTGCTTTCCCTATGAATAGAAGGCAGATAGGGGATGTGCTGCTGCTTCTGGGAGCCACATGGAGACATGGCACTCGCGTTTTTTCGCTCTTAACTGGACTCTCTGCAATTGGTCCGCATCTTTCCTGAAAAGTGGTGCCCAGAACTGGTCACTAGACTCCAGTTGAGGCCTAATCAGCGCAGAGTAGGGCACACGAATCACTTCTTGTCTCTTGCTTACAACACTCCTTCTCTTATCTCCATATTACAAGTGACAAACTGAGGCAAAGGGAGACTAAACCCAGGTTTTTTAAAGGTACTTAGGCCACATAAATCCCATTGATTTCAATGGGAATTAGGAACTGAAATCCCTTTAAAAAATCTGGCCCTAAGTGATTTGCTCAAGGTCGCAAAGGAAGTCTGCAGTGAAGGCAGAACTTAAACTCAGACCCCTCAAGTCTCAGTCGAGTGCGATAACCTCTGGACCATCCTTCCTTTCTCCTGTGTCTGTCTAATGACGTGCTTCTGTCTTTCTAACCCCAGACATAACCATGTCTCTCTCTATCTAGCCCCATAGAAAAACATCCGTCTGTCTAGTGTCTACCTGTCTACCTACTTTTCCATAACTAAGCCAGGAGCTAGGCTATTTATAAGAAGTCAATTAAAACCACAAACTAGGAATAAACTCTGATTACGTTGAAGAACCAGCATTCTTGTTGAAATCAGTAAGATTATGTTCACACTGGTTCACTGTATATTAACTGAGGAGATATGAATGAAGAGCAAAGTTAAGCAGCGGGAGCTGAATTAAAAATATGAGTGAAACCCTCATGCCTGCTCTGGCTTCTTGCACAGCCTAAAACTGGAGTTCTGGAGTTCTGGAGTTCTGGGAAGCAGGGGCAGCAAGTGAATTTGCAAAAGCTTCCCTCTCCAAAAGAAAGGACCCTAATGAATACTAAGTAAAACATCTCCCTCTCTCTGCCGTGCTCACATGCAGTATCTTCTCATCATGTACAACCTACGGCTACAAATCTCTCTAATTTACCACGAGTGAATGGAGAGAGTGGGAGGACCAGCCTGTCCTTCTCAGAAGGTAGTTCGTTAGCAGAGTCATAAAGCAGCTTCCTAGAGAATACCCACTGATCTCCACCTAAAGGGCCACAATGACTTGCAGGTCAAACAGCATCAAGAAAGATGGTTCCCTTGGAAGCTAGGTGAGTCCAGATGTTCCTGTTCCTTCTCCCGCCTCAAACTAAGAAGAAAACTCAACTATGCAAGAGAGATTTCATTTCCTTATCGGTGTGTATCCACCCCGAACCCATGAGACCTTCCATGGGGGCAGAGAATCGTGCCCTGAGGAAGCCCATTCCATACTGTACTGTCTTTATTAACACTCTTCTCTCTCCAGAGCCGTCGACTGGGAATATTTCACCAGCACAAAACTTACTCTGGGACATTTTAAATGAAAATGTTTGATATTCAAAGAAATGAAACACATTTTTAGAAAAAAAAAGGAAAAAATCCCTCCATTAAACAAGATTCTGTGAAACCAAGGGGTAATTTTAAACCGACTATTTTCATCTTGATTTGCACAGCGTATGACACCTTTTAACTCAGTACAGCACAATGGACCAGACACTTGGTTGGTATAAATCACCATAGCTCTGCTGATGCTGATGGATCTGTGACAACTGACGCCAGGTGATGATCTATCCTGATATTCCCAAACTCTGACATGCAGCGTTCAGGATAGTTTAGGCAGTTGGTCCCATTTTACTGCAAGTTATTTAGTGAGAAAAAATGAAGACAACATTTTGGGGTCAAATGCATCAGCACTTTGAGGACAGCAAAGCAATCTTTTCTCTTGGTAGACAGAATGGATTTTGAAGCTTTCCTCAGGTATTAGAACTGAAAGAAAAAGAGACCACTCACCTTAGTCTTTGCCCCGTAATGTTAAAACTTGTTGCAAGACAGATCTCTCGTTCTTGAACTCAAACGGATTGTGTAAGGGGTAAGTGGAGGTGGGGTTTCTTTGTTCAGCCAACACGAGAGGACAGAATTCATAGAATAGCAGAGTTGGAAGGGAACTCAGGAGGGCTTTAGTCCAACCTCCTGCTCAAAGCAGGACCCATCCCCAGACAGAAATTGACCTCCATTCCCTAGATAGCCTCCTCAAAGATTGAACTCACAATACTAGGTTTAGCAGGCCAATGCTCAAACCACTGAGCTAGCCCTCCTGAATCTCAGGTCAGGCACAAGCGGAGTGAGTGTGTCGTTAAAATACCAGTTGCGTCTCCCGGCAGCACATGGTCTTCAAATATTGTTCAAGTTCTTAGACATGTTGATGCTTCTCTTTGTCTTTCCCTCTGTTTTATGCAGTTCATGTATCTGAGAATCCCCCCGAGCAAGAAGCACGTCCAATCACAAATACACTTAGAGGAGCACGGCAAGATTTTAATCAATATCTGCCAGGATTAGAGCTCTGAAGACGGTTTCTTTCAGAGCAGCAGGACTAGACGTCTGGATGTCGCACAGCCAAAGGGCAATGAGCATTCTGCTGCTCAGCGCTGAGCGAGAAGGAACATTTGCAGCAGAAGCATGAGAGGGTCCAGGAGTCCAGTAAAAAGTCAGGAAATGCACCTGCACGTGCCTGTCCGATTCAGATCTCAATTGGGTGCTGTCAAGGGCCCTCAGCAAAGAGCCTGTCATGCCACATGCCATTTAACTGAGCCCTGGCGGGACCCTTATCAGGCAGGATAACGAGGGTGATGCTGCAGCTGGGAACAGGGAAGATCCTGCCAATGTCCCTAAATGCCAGGATGTGACCTCACATCAGATCAGGAGGACCAGTTTGGAGATGATAGCAGTGAAAACTCTGGAGAGGGGGATGTGCCTGGCCAGAGACTGGAAGTTCAGGTGGTTACTGCAACTCTCTAACCCCCCTCCCTCCCATTGTTTTCTAGAAAAATTGTCCTTTCAACACTTTTTGTAGGATTTTGTAGGTTATGGCCAAATAATTTACTGTCCTGGATATTATGCCCTGCGTTGATGTGTGTGTGTGTGTCTGTGGGGTGCAGACGCCACAACATTTTCATGGCCTCCTCTCCCTTCCCCTCCCCTCCACCAGCCTCTGCTGGGCACAATCCCAAGTGGATGCAGAGCACTGGGGGGAAAGGTTTGGGAAAAGCCAGCTTTCTGTTTATCCAAGTGTTCAGAGTATGGGCTGTAGGGCTTGTGCTCAAGCCCACGGTCTTTATCAAGTTCAAAACTAGAAATCAGTGCCCCTCTGTCCTTTTCACCGCAAGCAGGCAGGTGGGGGTGGAGGGGTTCAAACACCGCTGGGATCAATGCTCTCCATCCTAGCTCAGGCTTTGGTTGGTTTCCTTCATTTCTCCCCCAGTCCTGGTAGCTTATTCTGGAAAGTTTTTCAGGCAGCAGGAATTCCCCATGGTCTTTCAGGAGAACTGGGAGTGCAAACCTGCTCGGGCCTCCATAATAGCCAGGTCCCTACCAAATTCAGGGCTCACTTTGACTAATTTACAAACCCTCTGGCCTTGAAATTGACCAACGTCACCATTTCAGATGTTTCCACCTGATATTTCCTGGTATTGTAACCATGGGGGTCCCGACCAAACTGGGAGAATGGGGGAGTTCAGAGGTTGTTGTGGGGGGTCACAGCACTGTCACCCTCACTTGTGTGCTGCCTTCAGACCTGGGCTCCAAGGGCAGCAGCCAGCAACCTTTCTGAAGCTAGAGGAGGTTCTCACTTCAGATGCCAGGCAGAAGCCCCGAGCCCAGGCACCCAGAGAGCCAGCAGGAGTTGGGAGGGGCATGAAAGTCCTGAGCCCAGTGCCCCAGCACTGGCTGCAGCCACAGGGGGCCAGAAGCTCTGAGTCCGGACACCCAGAGACGTGACTGGAGCAGAAGCTGCCAAGGCCAAAGCCCTGAGCCCAATACCGAGCTGATGCAGCACACTCACTTCTGCATTGCCTCTGCAGGTGTGTCTGATATCCCCACGGAGAGGAAGTCCTGTCCCCAGCTGGGCAGAGAAACGGCTGGGAGGCCCCTACTGGGTTCTCCTGGCTGGGGGGTCCAGCAGGACGGGGAGATTGGATTTCACGGGGCAGGGCTAATTTGATCTAACCAAAAAAGGCACAACAAGAACCAAGAACTGCCAGCTGAAGCCAGAGAAATTCAAATGAGACGTAGGCACACATTTTTGACAGTGAGGGAAACTAGCCACTGGAACAAATTACCCAGGGGAGAGGTGGAGTCTCTGTTTCCTGGTGTCCTCACGTCACAACTGCCTGTCATTCTGGAAGGTGCCTTTTAGTGACTTACAAGCAATTGGGCTTCATATGGTGCAAAGTGTGTGAAATTTCATAGCCTGTGAAATAGAGGCCAGATTAGGAGATGGAATTGTTTCATAACCTCTATGAAAAGCTCAGTGTGGGGTGCGGAACAGACTCTGCTGTTTTAATGGGTGGCCTGCTTGCTCCCCAGAATCAATAATGAGCAAGTGGGGTGATCCGGGCTGCAGCTTAAACATCCTGCTGGGCTGGCCAGGGGCAGATATCAGGCCTGCCAGGGAAAGGTGGGTGTCATAGGTTTATTCCCCACTTTGAACTTTAGTGTTCACAAGATGGGGACCTGCAAGGACTCCTCTAAACTAAAATCCTAGTTTAGATCTGGTTCTTGCTGCCACCAGTCAAGTTTTAAGTGTCTGACACACTCCCTGTTCCCCCAAAACTTCCCCTGGGGAACACAGATCCCAACTTCCTTGGATCTTAACACAAAGGGAAATAATTCATTCCCCCCACCTTCTTCCCCCTCCCCTTGTCCTTAGTCCTTGGGAAAAATACCTTGATTCAAACTCCTTGAATCAAACAAAGCGGGATTCACTTTTCCCCCTTCCCGTCCCCTGAAAATCCAAACAAGGGAAGAAATCAATCAAGTTCTAAAAAAGAAAAGATTTTATTAAAGAAAGAAAAAAAATACACTATCTCTGTATTACCAGGATGCAAAAATACAGGGTCTAACTTAGAAGCCTGGAGAGGCTTTCGCCCCCTCCTCCTTCCTCAGAAGAATCAAAGTAACAGCAAACAGAAATAAAGATATTTCTCCAGCAACCACACAATTGCAAATGCAGAAATTAATTAGAAGATTAATTCGCCTTTCTAATACTCACTATACTGGATAGTAGGAAATACTCCAGGAGAACTTGGAGACATGTCTGTCCTCTCTTAGATCCAAAGAGAGCACGGCAAATCAAACAAAGGACACAGACAAAGCCTTCCCTCCACAGAGATTTGAAATTATCCTGTCCCTTGATTGGTCCTCTGGTCAGGTATTCATCAGGTTACTGAGCTTGTTAACCCTTTACAGGTAAAAGAGACTTTAACCCTTAATTATCTGTTTATGACAGTGGGTGTGGCAGTGACTTCACAAAGGCCTTTGGCAGGAACTCAGCCTATTGGGCAAAGATGATGAGGCGTCTGTGACCTCACAGAGCTCCCTTGCCAACAGCCGGGCAGGACAGGGATGCGGGGCAGAGGGAACCTCAGAGAGCCCTGTAGCCTTGCTGCAGCAAGCCTCCACCTCGCGGTCTCTCGCTGAGGACCAAGAGACGGTTGCTGTAGAGGAGATTCTGTGCGTGTGTTTTTCATTTCGATGTGGATTTGTTTCAAAGATATTGTCATCTGTGTAGAAGGTAAGAAAAAATATGGGCTCTAAGTACAAGATAGGGGACTCTATCCTAGCAGATTCAAAGGCATCACCACCCTCCTAGTGAAAAAGTTTTTGCTAATATCAAAGCCTTCCACACTGCAACTTGAGATCATTGCTCTTTGTTCTGTCATCTACCAGCTCTAAGATTTCATGACAATCAATCTTTCATTAGGACAATAATTCAAAAATACAAATACAAAAACCTTTGAGTGAAATCAATCCATCCTGATCTTTCGTGTCTGGGAGTGTGGGCCTCGGGGACCAGACTGAGACCCTCATGGGCTAGTGACACCCAGGAAGCCAGTAAAATAATTCCAGTTCTCTTAGCATCCAAGCCTCCCTAATCCAAGGAACACCTGAGGGCTGCGGGAGACAGAGGGGTGCTGAGACTGTCTAACTCATGACTGAAAATACAGAGAGGTGTTATTGGCTTTGGTTGGGGGACAAGTAACAAATCTGTTGGGATTCTTACCCCAAACAACAATCGCCCATTGTCCTTTAGAGCACGAGGTCCCTAACACGCCTGACTCGCTCAAATCTCTCTCCTGCTAGGACTGAGAGAATTTTCTCCATCCCCCATGATACCGAGGGAAAGAGAAAAGAAGTGACCTCTCTTTGGTCACACAGCAACGTCATGCCAGAGCTAGAAAGAGAAGCATAAGAAACAAGTTGTATCAAAATGTTTTGCATTTCAAACAAACTGATTTCTTAAACAAAGGCAATTTGATGTGTGGTTAGTGAACTGAAATGATATAACCGTGGGGTCGGGGCCGGGGCCGGGACCGGGACTTGGACTGGGACTGTGACCAGCACCGACACCGGTGCTGCAGGGCCGGAGCTGCAACCGCAGGGCCGGAGCCGCAAGCGCGGGGCTGGGCCTGGACTGGCACTGGTGCTGCGGCGCCGGTGCCGCAACCGTGGGACCGGCGCCGTAGCCGCAACTGCGGGACTTGGCTGGCACCGGTGCCAGAGCCGCAGCCGCAACCGCGGACCCGGGCCGGGAACGGCGCCGGTGCCGCAGAGACACAACTGTGGCCCCGGGCCGGCACAGGCGTGGTGGAGCCGGAGCCGTGGGCCAGGCCAGGACCAACACCGGCGCCGCGGGGGCTGGGCCAGAGGCGTGGGGCTGGGGCCGGGACCAGCACTAGCATTGCGGGGGCCAGGCTGGAGCTGTGGGGCCAAAGCTGGGGACCTTCAGCTGGGGCCGGGACAGGACGGGGCTAGATCTTCAATGTAGGATCAGGAATTTGGTTTGAATTGATTTTTTTTTTAAAAAGTGCTAAGCAGATGCTACACTGTAAGAAGAGGCAACAGAATCAAAAACTGAACGATTGTTACTAAAACCAATGAAGAGCTGCAGAGAGTGGAGACCCGGCAAAGCAAACAAATGAGTCCTGTGAGTAAATAACCTGAAAGCAAATGGAGAAGAAAATCTCATCTGGGTAATTGTGGCTCTTGGGACAAAAATTGGGTTTCAGGTACGTAGCCTGGCTGAGATCATCCCTTTTCCCTGGGATTCAAATGTCATTCTCTGTGTGGTGTCCTTATTTTATTCCTAGGAAAAGGATCCCCAAAGGAGGTGTAAGAATCCGGGACTCCAGTGTCTGCCAGAAGCTTCAAACACCTTCACAGGTAGAAGTCACTGACTTTCCTACAATGCCACTAGTGCTCTTCCTGCTCTCCAGGTCTGCTCCCTCCAGCAGGACAGAGACACCCCTTAACTCCCCGAGTCCTGATTTCCTGCCATTCAAAGGGCTGAGGGTTTGCATTGCCCCCACCGCAACCATCAGAGACTTTTCCTATGGGAATCTCCCTAGAGCAGGGGAGAAATCTGTTCTTCCATTAGAACCAGTCTGCTCAGTAAATCCACCCACACTGACCTCATCTCAGCTGCTTTGTTTATCCGAGATTAGTGGTATCTTTGGAAAACCCTTAGCGTGTCGGGGTGTGAGGTGGAGCAGGGGATGCAGGAGCACCAGCAGATTCCCCTGACAAATACCACCCTGTCTTTCTCTGGTCAGGTTAGAGCTCACCGTCCATTGCGGAGGTGAAGACCGGATGAGAGCGGCTGGATTGACCTTGATGTGCCATGTCCTTGTGTGGATGAAGTACCTCCATCTCAGGGATGGTCAGCAGCAGATGTAACACGTGTGTCCAGGAATGGGCTAAATAACCTACATTGAGAGGTAAGTAAAATCGTGGCCACATGTAGACATCCCAGGAATTGGTGGGGATTGACCCAGGGTCCTTCAGCACAAGCCCCTCTCACTCACTGTCAACAAATCCAGCTCCACTCACCAGACCACACCCCATTGCAGAGCCCCAGATCTCAGGAGCCCTGATTCTCAGACCCAGGACTCACATCACAAGGCCAAACCTCCTCCATTCTGGGCGCTGTAGAAGGGACCATTGGCAAAAAAACCCTCTACATTCCCCCTGTCAGAGACTGCGGCCACGGGTGACAAGTGAATGAGCTGAGATCTCCCCTGTGGGAATCCGAGGGGCTGCACATTTGGGGTTTCACAGGGACGGCGTCTGGCAGCCATTGAGAGAGTGTTCCTGGGAGGAGATTTTCCGTCTGTAACAAAGGGTTTCTGTTCCCCCAGATCTCAGCCGCTCAGCAGAATGCGGGAGAGCCGAGTGCTGATGGGCTACAGGGGTCCCAGGAGTCGCTGTGCAGCAGGGGCAGGGTCTGCATTCCCATGGGCCAAACCCTGCGCTCCAGACAACCCAGGCTGTTTCCCCTGGATTGCAAAGGGGACTTTAGCTTGGGGAATCGGTTGCTGGTGCCTATGTCCAGGGCTGGGATGTTTTCATGGGGCTACTCAATGGTCCACGAGAGAGAGGAGGAGCCTCTTATGTACCTCCCGAGCACCTGCTGGTGCCTGGACTGATTGACACCAGCTTATCAGGGAGCTTCCTATTTCCTGCTGTTTCCCTGAACCCGCTTGAGGAGAACAGACAGTCAACTGAAGTAGTAGGAGCCGGTTAGGCCCTTAAGAGGCTGAGATCTTCCCTCACTCAGGCCCTGCTACCAGCGTGCTTATTTGTCCCCTTCAAGTGAGGGTACATCTACACTATGGGATTATTCCGAATTTACATAAACCGGTTTAACAAAACAGATTGTATAAAATCGAGTGTGCGCGGCCACACTAAACACATTAAATCGGTGGTGTGCGTCCACGGTCCGAGGCTAGCGTCGATTTCTGGAGCATTGCACTGTGGGTAGCTATTCCGTAGCTATCCCATAGTTCCCGCAGCCTCCCCTGCCCCTTGGCATTTCCGGGTTGAGATCCCAGTGCCTGATGCGGCAAAAATCATTGTCGCGGGTGGTTCTGGGTAAATGTCGTCAGTCACTCCTTCCGCTGGGAAAGCAACGGCAGACAAGCATTTCATGCCTTTTTTCCCTGGATGCCCTGGCAGATGCCATAGCATGGCAATCATGGAGCCTGTTTTGCCTTTTGTGACTGTCACCGTATGTGTACTAGATGCCGCTCACAGAGGCGATTCAGCAGCGCTACACAGCAGCATGCTTTTGCTTTTGCATAATAGCAGAGATGGTTACCAGCCATATTGTACCATCTACCATACCATAAATTGGTAATAAGATGATCGTGGCTACCAGTCCTTTTGCACTGTGCCATTTGCTGCTGTCATAAGTGCCCCTGGCTGCTCTTAGCCAGGGGCGCAAAAGCCAAAATTGGGAATGACTCTCTGAGTTGATCCCTCCTTTTTGGTATCTAAAAATAGAATCAGTCCTGCCTAGAATATGGGCAAGTGTACTAGAGAACCACTGTATCAGAGAACCAGAGAGCACAGCTGCTCTGTGTCAGATCCTGCATAGATTATGAGCTGTATGCTATTCACAGGGGGTGCTCCTGCAACAACCCCACCTGTTCATTCCATTCTTCCCCAGCCTTCCTGGGCTACCATAGCATTGTCCCCCCACTTGTGTGATGAAGTAATAAAGAATGCAGGAATACTTGTTAGTGAGAAATGAGTGGAAGGCAGCCTCCAGTTGCTATGATAGTCCACATAGGACATTAAGGAGTGTGGAGGAGAGGAGCCCAGCATCCTGCTGCTAGTCCAGGGGCAATTGAATCTTTTCTTTACACATGAAGGGTGGGGGCTGATGAAGCTCAGCCCCCTGTTGCTATGATGATGATGGTTATCAGCCATATTGTATCATCTACCAGGAAAAATTAGGGCCAGGCGCCCTTGATTGACCTGACGGATGCTAGTCAGCATGGTTACCAGTCCTTTTGCACTGCCCCATGTGCTAATAAGCTGATGATGACGATGGGTATCAATCTTATTGTACCATCAGCCACCCATGGCGGGGGGCGGGAGCAAGGATGTTGGTGTTGAGTGCTGCACCATCGCGCCTATCTGCAGCATTCAGTAAAGATAGGGTGACATGTAAAAGAGTAAAGAGAGGATTGTTTTCCCTTTCACTTCTGGGGGTGGGTGGGTGTGTGCGTAAATTGCCTAGCTATGCCCTGACCCTCCGCGGACACTGTTTTTGACCCTAGAAGCATTTGGAGCTCAGCCAAGAATGCAAATGCTTTTCAGAGACTGCAGGAACTGTGGGATAGCTTGAGTCCTCCAGTCCATGAGCGTCCATTTGATTCTTTGGCTTTCCGTTATGCAGCAGTGCGCTGAGTCCCTGCTATGGCATCTGTCTGGAGATATTTAAAAAATGATTTTGAATTTCGTCTTCTGTAACGGAGCGCTGATAGAACAGATTTGCCTGCCCTTACAGCGATCACGTCCGCATCGTCCATGCTGGAGCTCTTTCTTTATTTTGATTTTTAACTGCATCACCACCCGTGCTGATCGGAGCTCCACGCTGGGCAAACAGGAAATATTCAAAAGTTTGCGGGGCTTTTCCTGTCTACCTGGCCACTGCATCCGAGTTCTGATTGCTGTCCAGAGCGGTCAGTGGTGCACTGTGGGATACCGTCCGGAGGCCAATACCGTCGATCTGCAGCCACACTAACCCCAATCCGATATGGTAATACCGATATTAGCACTACTCCTCTCGTTAGGGAGGAGTACAGAAACCGGTTTAAAGAGCCCTTTATACCGATATAAAGGGCCTCTTAGTGTGGACGGGTGTGGCGTTAAATCGGTTTTACGCTCCTAAAACCGGCTTAAACGCGTAGTGTAGACCAGGCTTGAGTGTTGAGAGCCACTAGCAGTCATGAGTGAAAGAAGAAAACACCCCCCTGGGGCAAAATTCAGAAAAAGAAAGAAAGCAAAGGAAGCTTTTCTATCTAAGCAGGAAGAAGCTCTCCTGAGATACAGAGACACACATGTTCACGCTGAGCCTTCCGGCCCCAATGAGGATGTGAGTGGTGAGGAGATGCCTGATCTTTCAGTTAGTCAGAGTGCAGGTGACCTGGCAGCTACTGCAGCATCCATATCTCCATCTCAAATGGATGTAACCATGCACATTCCTGAAGAAAAGTGTAGCTCAGAGAAGAGTGTGGTGGAGGCACAAGAAACAGCTGCTGCCGAGTTTAGTTCCTTAAATCTACATGATCCAGGACTGTGGACCCACTTGAGCAATAGCCTGAAGGACTTCCTTGTACTGCATGGGCCACAGCAGATGAAAAACTTCACGTTCCCCAAAGACAATGAAAATAGAAGTTTCCATCCAACACATTCCTGGTGTGAAATCCCCAATGGTGACAAAGTGGAGAGGCCATGGCTTAGGTACTCAAAGCCCCAGAATGCTGCATACTCGCCTTGTTGCAAACTCCTCCAGTCTAATGTTCCAGGCACATTGTGTTCTACAGGAACAAAGGACTTGAAAAATCTGGCTAGAAATGTGGCATGCCATGAGAGGGCAGCAAATCACCAGAGAGCATTCCATCGGTGGAAAGAACTTGAGAGGAGCCTAAGATTAAAGGCCACCATAGATGATCAGCATGAAGAGAAGATTGCATCAGAGTTCTGAAAAGGCTCTTTGCCATTGTGAGAGGGCTTGCTACCCAAAACCTAGCACTGCGTGGCACTTCAGATCAGCTGCATGTGCCAAACAATGGAAACTTCTCCATAGAACATCCTCACCGCACAAGTTCCCCAATCCACAACCCTTTCTTTAATCATAATCATAATTCATAATAAACAAATGACTATTCATCAAAAGAAAGAAAGAACGTCCTAGTTCTTACATCTCCTGCTTTCTTTGTATGTGTCAGTCTTCCTTAGAACAGAGGGGCTTTGTATCAGGGCGTCTCCTTACTTTCTCTGTCTTGTAAAGCGCACACTATTGACACTGACTGGATAAATAATGGAGACATTACCAAAAAAAACCCCCAACCCTTTGTCATAAAGACTGTTCTCCTCAGTAAAGCAAGCTATAAACATTAGGAAATGCACAGAGGACTAAAAGGCTGCAAAGTGAAGCATTCTCAAGTTAGGAAATACCAGAATGAGCATTGCCTGTGCAACATTAACTCTGCAAGAAATGAGGCAGGGAACCTACAGGCAACAGACTCCTTCAATACACAGCCCCAGAGCAGAAAACCCTGTGCACTGAATGAGGAAGGGGTCCCGTGGGAAAAAAATACTATGGGATCATGTCATAAAAATCTGCTTCATCCTGCAAATGCACAAGAGGACTGAACTGAGGGTGCCAGGGCAACACTTCTTTGGACATTTGCTAACCTGAGAATGCTTCACTTTGTAACCTTTCCATCCTGTTTAGAAACCTTCACTTTGAATTTCCTAATGATTTTATTGATGAAAGGAAACGTAAGTAAGGTTAAATGAAGGGTTTTTGTTTGTTAAGTTCCTTTGGTTTTTTTGTAATAGAAAGAAAATCTTTTATCTCTGTGCTGTGTAACGGGGTGACCCCCCGCTCCAGCCTGGAAGGGGTTGGAAAAGCCCTGCAGAGGGCTGGGGCTGGGCAAGGTAAAACCCTGGCTGATTGGAGGAAGTGGCTGCAGCTGGGGCCACGCCCCAAACTGAGCAACAGGGCCTTCTAAGAAGGCCAGGGAAGCCAGAAGGATCAGTCTCTCTCTGTTTGTAGCAGGAGATGGGCCTGGCTGCAGGGAGCTAGAGACAGGGTACCTGATTGGAGCAGGGCCTAGCAGAAGGCCAAGAGGTCCTGGGAGTTGCAGAGGGCAGCCCAGGGGTAGGCCAAGGCAGCAGGTCGAAACCCTCCTTGCCAGTGCTGAATGGCTGATACTGCAGTCTGCCCCAGGGCACGGGGGTGAGATGATGACTGGCAGTAGCCGTATACTGAGGTGAGGTGGGGATAGTGGGTATGGGGTTCCCTGGGCATAGTAGACCCTGAGAGAAAGGGGTTACTGCCAGGGGGCAGCACCTCAGCTAAAGGGGCACCGGGTCCAGGGAGGGGCACGGGGGCCAGGGACCAGGCGGATCACCAGCCTGCAAAGGGCGCTCCGGAGCTGGAATGAGTTGATTCCCAGAAGTCACCAGCAGGAGGTGCCGTGGGGGTGAGTCCGCACCTCTACAAGCTGTTAAACAGTGAAGCTCTTACTCATGCGTTGGTTCAGTCTATATTTTATTGCCATGGTTATCTTTGTGAAAACCCCACTTTTACTACTCAGGGCTGTGCTGATCAGAGAATTGAAAGGAATGAAATTAAACTGTATTAACACAAAACACATTTTATGCAACTTCAGGGTCAGTGAACGTTGTCAGCTATAACCCTGAATGTGCAAGAAGCAGAGAAACAATATCCAAGAAAAAGAGCTGGAATTTTTCATCTTGTTTTCACCTAGGCCTTACTGAGTAAAGTAGCAAACACCTGCCCTTTGCGAAGGAACACAGCACCGTACCGCAGCCCAAACCCCACTGAGCACAGCAGGGGCCCCTCATTCTTCTCTTCTGCAGACTAAACAATCCCAGTTCCCTCAGCCTCTCCTCATAAGCCATGTGCTCCAGCCCCCTAATCATTTTTGTTGCCCTCCGCTGGACTCTTTCCAATTTTTTCACGTCCCTAGATCTGCTGGCAATGCCACTGCTTATACAGCCCAAAATGCCATTAGCCTTGGCAACAAGGTTCACACTGTTGACTCATATCCATCTTCTTGTCCACTGTAACCCCTAGGTGCTTTTCTGCAGAACTGCTGTCTAGCCATTCGGTCCCTAGTCTGTATCAATGCATGGCATTATTCTGTCCTAAGTGCAGTACTCTACTCTTGTCCTTGTTGAACCTCATCAGATTTCTTTTGGCCCAATCCTCCAATTTGTCTAGGTCACTCTGTATCCTACCCCTACCCTCCTGCGTATATACCACTCCTACTAGTTTAGTGTCATCTTCAAACTTGCTGAGGGTGCAATCCACACCATCCTCCAGATCATTAATGAAGATATTGAACAAAACCGGCCCCAGGACCGACCCTTGGGGCACTCCGCTTGATACCAGCTGCCAACTAGACATGGAGCCATTGATCACTACGTGTTGAGCCCGACAATCTCGCCAGCTTTCTAGCCACCTTATAGTCCATTCATCCAGCCCATACTTCTTTAACTTGCTGGCAAGAATACTGTGGGAGACTGTATCAAAAGCTTTGCTAAAGTCAAGGAATAACATGTCCACTGCTTTCCCCTCATCCACAGATCTTGTCCTCCACCTGCTTCTCATAGTCACATGCTTCCACGGGCCACTTTCCTCACCCAGCAGCCTCCCCTCAGAGTTCTCCAGTCCGGCTTGTATCTGCGAGTCTTCACTTTTCCCTTCAGCCTCCTCTCTCCTTCCCCCCAGCCATCTGCTCAAATCCCCTTCAAACCTCAACCATAGTTTCCACCTGCATCTCCAAACCTTGGATCTTCCATCAGCCTTATCAGGTGGCACTTCATACAAATGTAGCTCTTTTCAGGTACCTGTTCCAGGATAATGTACATTCCACAGCTTCCACATCCAATCAGCTGCATTGTCGCTTTCCTTCCTGGGGTCTCTACCACTGCTGCCTCTGTAGCTGTCACAGCCTCCCACCTAAATGCCTGTCAAGGAGAAAAAGGGAAAACACACGCACAACACAAAACCAGAACACCACATACTCCCTTCCCCACACTCCCCTGACAAACTCCCACTCAAACTCCCCTGTGCCCACCTATGTTTGTGACTCCTGGACTCCTGTCCTGCTGGCTGACTCCTCGTCTGCCTTTATAGGCCCCATAATCAGGGCTCTGCTGTCATCAAAGGCTCGGCTATTCTCAGAGCACACTGCCCCCTACCAGTCCCTGCAAACTAACGCACACACACACACACACACACACACACACACACACACTACTCTCCTGGTGTTGGGAGGGGAACAGGAGAAAGGACAAACGAAGCAAGAGACAAAGAGAAAAGAGGGAGGGAGGGAGGGATGGACGGAGGAACAGGTGAAACAAAAGCGACAAACTCTAATGTCCCCAGTGATTCTAAGGGACAAAATCTCAGGTGCGGAATAAAATTCTGCCTCCTTAAGCTCGTGTTTTCCTTGCCTAGAATTCAACTGTCACCAGATGGATCAGACTGAACAGGTTTCAAACCTCGAGGAGGCTCTTACCTTCTAAACAGGGACATCTGTTTTCTAGTAAAATCACTAAAAGGAAGGAGAAAACTCGAAAGAGGTTCCTCCTGGCGCTCCCGTACGTGAACCCGAATACTCTCTTAGTCCTCAAAGAAACACCTCGAGAAGGAGACTTGCTGAAGCAAAGCCACGGGAGTCTCTGAGGTTTCCCTGGCCCTCGCCCCTGTCCTGCCTGGCTGATGTCAGCATCTCTCTGTGAGGTCACCACCTCCCCACCACCTTTGACCAATAGCCTGAGGTCCTGCAAAAGGCCTTTGTGATGTCACTGCCACACCCCTCCCTTGCTGTGCTAATGTCCTGCCCCTGGCCAGGCACTTTGGAGGTTTGAGCTACTTCCTGTGGATCACCCCACTCAAGGAGTGTTCATTCTAGGAAGCAAGCCGGCTAGACAGTAAAACATCAGACGCTGCTCCCAATGCGCCACTCAGTTTTTCAGAAATTAGTCAACTTGATGGCCAGAAGAGATCATTAGAGCATCTAATCTCACCCCCTGCATATCACAGGCCTCCTGTATGACACAATAGCTTCTTTTGGATCAAACACATTTCAGAATTATCCGGTTCTCCGTATTAACCTTACAACCAGCGCACACAGTTCCAGAAGTGGGCAATCTCTCCTATGGTCACGAGATGGCGATGCAGCCTGGCACTTTCCCATTCATGCGATGATCCGACGTTTTGGTTAACCAATCTGGCCCTGGTCCCAATTCGATGGGATAAAGGGGGTTCCGCTCTCCTTGTGAGCGATCGTTTGATGCAGGGGATCTTCTGCTGGTGTTATTCCTTGTGGAAAAGTACAAATTGCAAAACTGATGGGAGGGGCCTTCTGAGGTCGTAGGGAGGGGTCACGCTGTTACCTGCAATGTACATAGGCCCCGCAGCAGGGACGCACTTCAGAATGGGCATAGAAACAGGTTAAAAGTGCATCACAAAAGTGAAGCCATTGTCAAGATGCTATTCTGTGCAGAGGACTGTAAGACAGCCCCTGTTCCTGATCTGAGGCCTGAATGCCATAGGGATGTCCCACTCGAGAGCATTGAGGTGTGTGAAGAGGTTACCGTAACTGAAAAGACAGTGGTCATGGCTGTGCTGCAAAGTCACTGGCAGGTATTATCAAGCACGCCAGGCCTGACTCACAAAAGTTGCTTAAGATGTACAGTGTGGGATCACAACCTGCACCCAGCAAAGCATCCCACAGAACTGGTACATTTAGGCAGCAAGTTCATAAGGAGATGACAAGGCTGCTGGACAGGGTTAATGAAGGAGTCAAACAGTCCCTGGTGTGAGGACGTTGTTTTGCTGATGTTTACAGGGAGCTCCTCCTCCTGTGGGGGGCAGAAAGCACGAAGGGGCTTGTTTGAAGATGTAACAAGGGAGTGATGGTGGTTAGCATCATGGACCATGTAACTGCGAACACTGTGTGCCCTTAGCCCAGGGGTGGGCAAACTGCCCCATCTGCAGGCACTGCCTCTGAAGCTCCCATTGGCTGTGGTTCCCAGCCAATGGGAGCTGCAGGGGTGTAGTAATGAATCAAGCCAAGTCCGTCAGTCTATTCCAGTGGAGCGCCTCAAGCGGGGGTTTTCCACGTCTTTTATTATAATGGTTACATAAATCATTCTATTATGCACATGTGCTAACATAATCCAACTACTTCGCCCCCTCCCCTGATTGGTGCTTCATCCCTTGCGTATCCCAATGGTATGCACCTGGTCAGCGCTTTATCTATGAGTCTCCTGATTGAGTGTGGGGGCGTGGGAACCACTTCAGCTTAAGAAGTGTAACATTCCTACATCCCCTCCTTTTCTGTTTTGTCGACCCATGCCTGGTCCGCATGTTTCATAATTCTATGGGCATACATGACGGCTTGGAATGTAGGCAGGGGTTTGCGCCGACAGGGTGTAAAACACATCCTAATATTATTAGGAATACACTGGGCAAAGCAACAAAAACCAATCAAGCAGGCGATAACAATCAAAGCATATTACAAAACAATTCAAACCCATCCCATGGATGGCAGCCAAAAAAATATACTCAGCCCAACTAAAAAGGCTGACATTGGCATTGCATCCTAATCTCATGGGGGTTAAACTTTGCTGGCATTGGGTACGGGTCTCATTAATTTGGGAGCCAATCAACTTTGGCCTCATGGGGAGTATTAATGTGAATCTGCTTAGGCAACATTGAGCTTCTAAAATATTGGCCAAAATATAATTAAAGGTCCTCTGACCACACGTAAAAAACCAACCCTCTGGTAACATGATGTGCCCGTAATTGCTGGACACATTGTGAAAGTGTGTACAATTCCATCCTGGGGTACCCACCCACAAACATCTGTTTGGGGGCTAGTGACGTGTGCAATTAACCATCCGTGCACAGGTCAATTTGGCGTGATTGGCTACCCATGGGGTAAAAAGAAACAAGGCACTTGCAGGTTTCACATAAGTGGCTTGGCCCCATAGGCTCATTAAAAAATATTAAACCTCAGTGGCATTTATAAAATTAAACATCCCCGTTGCATCTGCAGCATCGCCTGGTGCCTTACATACTGGGACCAGGCAGGTGCCCAACAGGCCATGCATCTCAGGGGCCTGCTGTAAACAAAAGGAAAATCAATTGGCAAAAATCACAAATCGAGCCCATATATTATAACGCATACAACTATGCTATTCAAATTCGGCCCTAGCCGGTAACACACACAAACAACACAACAATATGGCAAGAAAATTAGCAATCAAACAAGCAAAGATAACAGCAGTAAAATTCTCGGGGGTAGGTTTGGCCTTATTATTCTCCAGCGTTCGCTGAGCTTGCTGCGCCAGTCGTTTCACCTGCCCCCAGGTAACCTTTGGTGCCGTCTTTGTGGCTCGGCACACTGGAAAGGTCTCGGTTAGGGTCAGATTGAAGTTGGGTATCAGGTTCTTGAGGCTTTGATGCCACGTCATTGTGCCACGGTCGCACATTCTTGGCAGGGACCCACAACGAACCTGTGGGAGTAAGCACAGCGGCATGCCCCCGTCCCCAAATTCTCAATGGAACGGGGCCATACCAATTAGGGTCTGGGCTCTTCCTATATTTGACAGATGGGCATGGGAGCGGGGTTTCCATCTTAAATGTCATTCAGTGGCTGTAAAATACTGAAAGATATTTAAAATATTCAAAATAAACAATACTATCGCTAATTAATTTTGCTTGGCTCCCATGGTTGGCCCATCATCCCCCACTGTTTTATTTTACTTTATCAGGTACTCTTTAAGTGTACTATTGGTCCGTTCCACAAAGGCTTGACCTGTGGAATTATACAAAATACCAAAAACGTGGTTAATTTGCCACTGCATGCAAAAATCCGCAAATCTGTAAAAAATGTAGGCGGGGCCATCATCGGTTTTTATCTGTTGGGGGGGCAGCCCATTACGGCCACCGCAGCAAAAACATGATTAATGACATGTTTGGCCTATTTGCCCCATTGGGGGGTGGCCCAAATGTAATAAAAGTAGGTATCAATGGTAACATGTAAATATTTCCAAGGAAAAAAAAAAGGGGAATAAAGCGTGACATCCATTTGCCAAATTTAATTAAATTAAAGGCCACGGGGATTAACACCCAATTCGGGGCAATGAAAAAAAACTTGCACAATGATTACAAATTAAAACAATACATTGGGCTTAAATTAGGGGAATCATAAAATGCTTCACTAAAAATTCAGCATTTTGATGAAAAAATACATAACTATCAATGGGATCCAAAAAAACCAAAATGGGTTAACTAAAAAGCCAAAAAAAAAAAACCAAAACACTGACTCAGTCAAGGACACCGCTTAGCAGAAGGGAGGGCTTGGCAAACAGCCAAGAACAGGGGGCTTGGCGAACAGCCAAGAAAAGCTGCAATGAAAATGGCAGGACTCGGCCAGGCAATAGCAAAATATATTAGCCAAAAAGGGAAGGGAAAAATCACCATTTGGGCCCATGAGTCCCCTGGGTGCTGCTATTTTGGCATAAGAGCCCAAATCTAAACATAAATACTTCCCACATAATCACTATCTATTACCCTGGAAACAATCTAAATGCCATATTTCCCGGCATGGAAACGAGGGAGGATTAACCCCATCGTGCCCGGGGGCAGGGGTCCAAAAAATTAAATAAAAACCACCACCACCTTCCCGGGGAAAATAAGCTCCCTATCTTCAAAACAAAAAAAAATCATTAAAAAAATCTTTAAAACCTATTATCATAAGCTAATAATCATATGGAATAAAACTGGGATTTGGGGTTCCACACTGCAGGAGTCCCATGGGTTAAATGCAGGCATTAATCGCTCTAAAATCATGGAGCATTCGCCATTTACCAAATTTTTACTTGATAACCAAAACTGGCGAATTCCAGGGGCTAGTGGATTCTTCCACATGGCCCGCCTGGTATTGTTCCTCACATAAGTGATACAATACAAAAAACTTCTCCTGGGACAATAACCACTATTCCACCCACACAGGGGTACTGGTTAACCATACAAGGGAAAGGGCAAAAACTCAATCATAAACAATAAAATACAATCCAAATTTGCTTAACAAGTCTCTTCCCCATAGGGATACAGCAATATCCATGATATAGGGCTTAAGGAGAATCTCCTTTCCCCCTTCTCTCAAAGTTATAGCAATCCATCGGGTGCTTTGTTGAGCAGCCTGCAATCTGCCCACTCCCCAAATGGCTGGCACTTCAAACCTGTCCCAGGTGAATGGCCACTGCCAAGCGGAGATGACTGTAACGTCAGCTCCAGTATCCGCCAGTCCCTCAAGGGGGATACCGATAAGCGAGTTTCCTCATTAATTCCCACTGGGCATCAGGATTATCTGCCTGCTCTCATATAGCGGCGAACTGTCCTGCTCCATACAATTGCTCGGGAGTATGGGCCCCCCCCAATGCCTTCTTATGGCGTTCGATTTCTTTCTGCAGCCGCTGTATTTCTTTCTTGTGATGATTAATTTCTTCTATCATGCCTCGGGTAAAGGTGGATTCCAATCCAAACTTAGTAGCCGCTCGTCCCGCCTCTCGCAGAACAGAATAGGGGAGGGCTGTAATGTCCACCTTAACCTCCCCCTCTGCGTTGCCTGGGCGATGTGTTACCGGGAAGGCAGCCAGTAGGTCTGTTATCTCTGTGGAGCTCTGTTCTTTTTTCTTGCTACTTAATTCTTTCTCGCTGCTTAATTTTCCCATCTTCTCCCTGTGTATTATTGCCTGAAAAGGGGACAGCCAAAATGTTGGCCGTGAAGAGCCATCTGTACCCGGACATGCATTATGGCAGTCGGGTACCGCCTGAAGCGGCTTGGGAGGCAAGATCCGAGGGTAAGGAGGGGAGGCCGAAGGCGCGGGGGCGAGAAGGATAGCCCTGGATAACGCTCCAACTCTGATTGAATCCAGAGCCTCTGTACATCGCTGCCAAAGCAGGAGCCATTGCATCGCAGCTCTAGGCTCTGCCTGCAGTGTTGCCCCTATCTTTATCCAATCTTCTACTGACAATGACCCGTGATCCGGGTACCAAGGACATTGGCGATTGATTTCAATTAATATCTTTTCTAACTGACCCAGGGAAACTGGCCTGCCAGTTTGTTGAATCATGTCTTGCAACTCTTTCGCATGAACTTTCTGCCGAGTTGACAAATCCCCCCCCCCCCCATACTCACGAAATGAAGCTTTTCTAGCGAAGGTCGGTGCACCGGGGGCTGTTCCAGCCGATGAGCAGGGGGTATCACGTCGGGGTCACCAGATGTAGTAATGAATCAAGCCAAGTCCGTCAGTCTATTCCAGTGGAGCGCCTCAAGCGGGGGTTTTCCACGTCTTTTATTATAATGGTTACATAAATCATTCTATTATGCACATGTGCTAACATAATCCAACTACTTCGCCCCCTCCCCTGATTGGTGCTTCATCCCTTGCGTATCCCAATGGTATGCACCTGGTCAGCGCTTTATCTATGAGTCTCCTGATTGAGTGTGGGGGCGTGGGAACCACTTCAGCTTAAGAAGTGTAACATTCCTACACAGGGGCGGTGCTTGGGGCAAGGAGAGCGTGTGGAGCCTCCTTGCTTTCCCTATGAATAGAAGGCAGATAGGGGATGTGCTGCTGCTTCTGGGAGCCACATGGAGACATGGCACTCGCGTTTTTGTCGCTCTTATCTGGACTCTCTGCAATTGGTCCACATCTTTCCTGAAAAGTGGTGCTCAGAACTGGACACTAGACTCCAGTTGAGGCCTAATCAGCGCGGAGTAGGGAAGACGAATCACTTCTTGTCTCTTGCTTACAACACTCCTTCTCTTACCTCCATATTACAAGTGACAAACTGAGGCAAAGGGAGACTAAACCCAGGTTTTTTTAAGGTATTTAGGCCACATAAATCCCATTGATTTCAATGGGAATTAGGAACTGAAATCCCTTTAAAAAATCTGGCCCTAAGTGATTTGCTCAAGGTCGCAAAGGAAGTCTGCAGTAAACTCAGACCCCTCAAGTCTTAGTCGAGTGCGATAACCTCTGGCCCATCCTTCCTTTCTCCTGTGTCTGTCTAATGACGTGCTTCTGTCTATCTAACCCCAGACATAACCATGTCTCTGTCTATCTAGACCCATAGAAAAAAAATCCGTCTGTCTAGTGTCTACCTGTCTACCTACTTTTCCATAACTAAGCCAGGAGCTAGGCTATTTATAAGAAGTCAATTAAAACCACAAACTAGGAATAAACTCTGATTACGTTCAAGAACCAGCATTCTTGTTGAAATCTGTAAGATTATGTTCACACTGGGTCACTGTATATTAACTGAGGAGATATGAATGAAGAGCAAAGTTAAGCAGCGGGAGCTGAATTAAAACTATGGGTGAAACCCTCATGCCTGCTCTGGCTTCTTGCACAGCCTAAAACTGGAGTTCTGCAGTCGGGAAGCAGAGGCAGCAAGTGAGTTTGCAAAAGCTTCCCTCTCCAAAAGAAAGGACCCTAATGAATACTAAGTAAAACATCTCCCTCTCTCTGCCGTGCTCACATGCAGTATCTTCTCATCCTGTACAACCTACGGCAACAAATCTCTCTAATTTACCACGAGTGAATGGAGAGAGTGGGAGGACCAGCCTGTCCTTCTCAGAATCAAGAAAGATGGTTCCCTTGGAAGCTAGGTAAGTCCAGATGTTCCTGTTCCTTCTCCTGCCTCAAACTAAGAAGAAAACTCAACTATGCAAGAGAGATTTCATTCACTTATCGGTATGTATCCACCCCGAACCCATGAGACCTTCCATGGGGGCAGAGAATGGTACCCTGAGGAAGCCCATTCCATACTGTACTCTCTTTATTAACACTCTAGCGTCCAGTTCTGGGCACCACTTTTCAGGAAAGATGTGGACCAATTGCAGAGAGTCCAGATAAGAGCGACAAAAACGCGAGTGCCATGTCTCCATGTGGCTCCCAGAAGCAGCAGCACATCCCCTATCTGCCTTCTATTCATAGGGAAAGCAAGGAGGCTCCACACGGTCTCCTTGCCCAAAGCACTGCCCCTGCAGCTCCCATTGGCTGGGAACCACAGCCAATGGGAGCTTCAGAGGCAGTGCCTGCAGATGGGGCAGTTTGCCCACCCCTGGGCTAAGGGCACACAGTGTTCGCAGTTACATGGTCCATGATGCTAACCACCATCACTCCCTTGTTACATCTTCAAACAAGCCCCTTCGTGCTTTCTGCCCCCCACAGGAGGAGGAGCTCCCTGTAAACATCAGCAAAACAACGTCCTCACACCAGGGACTGTTTGACTCCTTCATTAACCCTGTCCAGCAGCCTTGTCATCTCCTTATGAACTTGCTGCCTAAATGTACCAGTTCTGTGGGATGCTTTGCTGGGTGCAGGTTGTGATCCCACACTGTACATCTTAAGCAACTTTTGTGAGTCAGGCCTGGCGTGCTTGATAATACCTGCCAGTGACTTTGCAGCACAGCCATGACCACTGTCTTTTCAGTTACGGTAACCTCTTCACACACCTCAATGCTCTCGAGTGGGACATCCCTATGGCATTCAGGCCTCAGATCAGGAACAGGGGCTGTCTTACAGTCCTCTGCACAGAATAGCATCTTGACAATGGCTTCACTTTTGTGATGCACTTTTAACCTGTTTCTATGCCCATTCTGAAGTGCGTCCCTGCTGCGGGGCCTATGTACATTGCAGGTAACAGCGTGACCCCTCCCTACGACCTCAGAAGGCCCCTCCCATCAGTTTTGCAATTTGTACTTTTCCACAAGGAATAACACCAGCAGAAGATCCCCTGCATCAAACGATCGCTCACAAGGAGAGCGGAACCCCCTTTATCCCATCGAATTGGGACCAGGGCCAGATTGGTTAACCAAAACGTCGGATCATCGCATGAATGGGAAAGTGCCAGGCTGCATCGCCATCTCGTGACCATAGGAGAGATTGCCCACTTCTGGAACTGTGTGCGCTGGTTGTAAGGTTAATACGGAGAACCGGATAATTCTGAAATGTGTTTGATCCAAAAGAAGCTATTGTGTCATACAGGAGGCCTGTGATATGCAGGGGGTGAGATTAGATGCTCTAATGATCTCTTCTGGCCATCAAGTTGACTAATTTCTGAAAAACTGAGTGGCGCATTGGGAGCAGCGTCTGATGTTTTACTGTCTAGCCGGCTTGCTTCCTAGAATGAACACTCCTTGAGTGGGGTGATCCACAGGAAGTAGCTCAAACCTCCAAAGTGCCTGGCCAGGGGCAGGACATTAGCACAGCAAGGGAGGGGTGTGGCAGTGACATCACAAAGGCCTTTTGCAGGACCTCAGGCTATTGGTCAAAGGTGGTGGGGAGGTGGTGACCTCACAGAGAGATGCTGACATCAGCCAGGCAGGACAGGGGCGAGGGCCAGGGAAACCTCAGAGACTCCCGTGGCTTTGCTTCAGCAAGTCTCCTTCTCGAGGTGTTTCTTTGAGGACTAAGAGAGTATTCGGGTTCACGTACGGGAGCGCCAGGAGGAACCTCTTTCGAGTTTTCTCCTTCCTTTTAGTGATTTTACTAGAAAACAGATGTCCCTGTTTAGAAGGTAAGAGCCTCCTCGAGGTTTGAAACCTGTTCAGTCTGATCCATCTGGTGACAGTTGAATTCTAGGCAAGGAAAACACGAGCTTAAGGAGGCAGAATTTTATTCCGCACCTGAGATTTTGTCCCTTAGAATCACTGGGGACATTAGAGTTTGTCGCTTTTGTTTCACCTGTTCCTCCGTCCATCCCTCCCTCCCTCCCTCTTTTCTCTTTGTCTCTTGCTTCGTTTGTCCTTTCTCCTGTTCCCCTCCCAACACCAGGAGAGTAGTGTGTGTGTGTGTGTGTGTGTGTGTGTGTGTGTGTGCGTTAGTTTGCAGGGACTGGTAGGGGGCAGTGTGCTCTGAGAATAGCCGAGCCTTTGATGACAGCAGAGCCCTGATTATGGGGCCTATAAAGGCAGACGAGGAGTCAGCCAGCAGGACAGGAGTCCAGGAGTCACAAACATAGGTGGGCACAGGGGAGTTTGAGTGGGAGTTTGTCAGGGGAGTGTGGGGAAGGGAGTATGTGGTGTTCTGGTTTTGTGTTGTGCGTGTGTTTTCCCTTTTTCTCCTTGACAGGCATTTAGGTGGGAGGCTGTGACAGCTACAGAGGCAGCAGTGGTAGAGACCCCAGGAAGGAAAGCGACAATGCAGCTGATTGGATGTGGAAGCTGTGGAATGTACATTATCCTGGAACAGGTACCTGAAAAGAGCTACATTTGTATGAAGTGCCACCTGATAAGGCTGATGGAAGATCCAAGGTTTGGAGATGCAGGTGGAAACTATGGTTGAGGTTTGAAGGGGATTTGAGCAGATGGCTGGGGGGAAGGAGAGAGGAGGCTGAAGGGAAAAGTGAAGACTCGCAGATACAAGCCGGACTGGAGAACTCTGAGGGGAGGCTGCTGGGTGAGGAAAGTGGCCCGTGGAAGCATGTGACTATGAGAAGCAGGTGGAGGACAAGATCTGTGGATGAGGGGAAAGCAGTGGACATGTTATTCCTTGACTTTAGCAAAGCTTTTGATACAGTCTCCCACAGTATTCTTGCCAGCAAGTTAAAGAAGTATGGGCTGGATGAATGGACTATAAGGTGGCTAGAAAGCTGGCGAGATTGTCGGGCTCAACACGTAGTGATCAATGGCTCCATGTCTAGTTGGCAGCTGGTATCAAGCGGAGTGCCCCAAGGGTCGGTCCTGGGGCCGGTTTTGTTCAATATCTTCATTAATGATCTGGAGGATGGTGTGGATTGCACCCTCAGCAAGTTTGAAGATGACACTAAACTAGTAGGAGTGGTATATACGCAGGAGGGTAGGGGTAGGATACAGAGTGACCTAGACAAATTGGAGGATTGGGCCAAAAGAAATCTGATGAGGTTCAACAAGGACAAGAGTAGAGTACTGCACTTAGGACAGAATAATGCCATGCATTGATACAGACTAGGGACCGAATGGCTAGACAGCAGTTCTGCAGAAAAGCACCTAGGGGTTACAGTGGACAAGAAGATGGATATGAGTCAACAGTGTGAACCTTGTTGCCAAGGCTAATGGCATTTTGGGCTGTATAAGCAGTGGCATTGCCAGCAGATCTAGGGACGTGAAAAAATTGGAAAGAGTCCAGCGGAGGGCAACAAAAATGATTAGGGGGCTGGAGCACATGGCTTATGAGGAGAGGCTGAGGGAACTGGGATTGTTTAGTCTGCAGAAGAGAAGAATGAGGGGCCCCTGCTGTGCTCAGTGGGGTTTGGGCTGCGGTACGGTGCTGTGTTCCTTCGCAAAGGGCAGGTGTTTGCTACTTTACTCAGTAAGGCCTAGGTGAAAACAAGATGAAAAATTCCAGCTCTTTTTCTTGGATATTGTTTCTCTGCTTCTTGCACATTCAGGGTTATAGCTGACAACGTTCACTGACCCTGAAGTTGCATAAAATGTGTTTTGTGTTAATACAGTTTAATTTCATTCCTTTCAATTCTCTGATCAGCACAGCCCTGAGTAGTAAAAGTGGGGTTTTCACAAAGATAACCATGGCAATAAAATATAGACTGAACCAACGCATGAGTAAGAGCTTCACTGTTTAACAGCTTGTAGAGGTGCGGACTCACCCCCACGGCACCTCCTGCTGGTGACTTCTGGGAATCAACTCATTCCAGCTCCGGAGCGCCCTTTGCAGGTCGGTGATCCGCCTGGTCCCTGGCCCCCGTGCCCCTCCCTGGACCCGGTGCCCCTTTAGCTGAGGTGCTGCCCCCTGGCAGTAACCCCTTTCTCTCAGGGTCTACTATGCCCAGGGAACCCCATACCCACTATCCCCACCTCACCTCAGTATACGGCTACTGCCAGTCATCATCTCACCCCCGTGCCCTGGGGCAGACTGCAGTATCAGCCATTCAGCACTGGCAAGGAGGGTTTCGACCTGCTGCCTTGGCCTACCCCTGGGCTGCCCTCTGCAACTCCCAGGACCTCTTGGCCTTCTGCTAGGCCCTGCTCCAATCAGGTACCCTGTCTCTAGCTCCCTGCAGCCAGGCCCATCTCCTGCTACAAACAGAGAGAGACTGATCCTTCTGGCTTCCCTGGCCTTCTTAGAAGGCCCTGTTGCTCAGTTTGGGGCGTGGCCCCAGCTGCAGCCACTTCCTCCAATCAGCCAGGGTTTTACCTTGCCCAGCCCCAGCCCTCTGCAGGGCTTTTCCAACCCCTTCCAGGCTGGAGCGGGGGGTCACCCCGTTACACAGCACAGAGATAAAAGATTTTCTTTCTATTACAAAAAAACCAAAGGAACTTAACAAACAAAAACCCTTCATTTAACCTTACTTACGTTTCCTTTCATCAATAAAATCATTAGGAAATTCAAAGTGAAGGTTTCTAAACAGGATGGAAAGGTTACAAAGTGAAGCATTCTCAGGTTAGCAAATGTCCAAAGAAGTGTTGCCCTGGCACCCTCAGTTCAGTCCTCTTGTGCATTTGCAGGATGAAGCAGATTTTTATGACATGATCCCATAGTATTTTTTTCCCACGGGACCCCTTCCTCATTCAGTGCACAGGGTTTTCTGCTCTGGGGCTGTGTATTGAAGGAGTCTGTTGCCTGTAGGTTCCCTGCCTCATTTCTTGCAGAGTTAATGTTGCACAGGCAATGCTCATTCTGGTATTTCCTAACTTGAGAATGCTTCACTTTGCAGCCTTTTAGTCCTCTGTGCATTTCCTAATGTTTATAGCTTGCTTTACTGAGGAGAACAGTCTTTATGACAAAGGGTTGGGGGTTTTTTTTGGTAATGTCTCCATTATTTATCCAGTCAGTGTCAATAGTGTGCGCTTTACAAGACAGAGAAAGTAAGGAGACGCCCTGATACAAAGCCCCTCTGTTCTAAGGAAGACTGACACATACAAAGAAAGCAGGAGATGTAAGAACTAGGACGTTCTTTCTTTCTTTTGATGAATAGTCATTTGTTTATTATGAATTATGATTATGATTAAAGAAAGGGTTGTGGATTGGGGAACTTGTGCGGTGAGGATGTTCTATGGAGAAGTTTCCATTGTTTGGCACATGCAGCTGATCTGAAGTGCCACGCAGTGCTAGGTTTTGGGTAGCAAGCCCTCTCACAATGGCAAAGAGCCTTTTCAGAACTCTGATGCAATCTTCTCTTCATGCTGATCATCTATGGTGGCCTTTAATCTTAGGCTCCTCTCAAGTTCTTTCCACCGATGGAATGCTCTCTGGTGATTTGCTGCCCTCTCATGGCATGCCACATTTCTAGCCAGATTTTTCAAGTCCTTTGTTCCTGTAGAACACAATGTGCCTGGAACATTAGACTGGAGGAGTTTGCAACAAGGCGAGTATGCAGCATTCTGGGGCTTTGAGTACCTAAGCCATGGCCTCTCCACTTTGTCACCATTGGGGATTTCACACCAGGAATGTGTTGGATGGAAACTTCTATTTTCATTGTCTTTGGGGAACGTGAAGTTTTTCATCTGCTGTGGCCCATGCAGTACAAGGAAGTCCTTCAGGCTATTGCTCAAGTGGGTCCACAGTCCTGGATCATGTAGATTTAAGGAACTAAACTCGGCAGCAGCTGTTTCTTGTGCCTCCACCACACTCTTCTCTGAGCTACACTTTTCTTCAGGAATGTGCATGGTTACATCCATTTGAGATGGAGATATGGATGCTGCAGTAGCTGCCAGGTCACCTGCACTCTGACTAACTGAAAGATCAGGCATCTCCTCACCACTCACATCCTCATTGGGGCCGGAAGGCTCAGCGTGAACATGTGTGTCTCTGTATCTCAGGAGAGCTTCTTCCTGCTTAGATAGAAAAGCTTCCTTTGCTTTCTTTCTTTTTCTGAATTTTGCCCCAGGGGGGTGTTTTCTTCTTTCACTCATGACTGCTAGTGGCTCTCAACACTCAAGCCTGGTCTACACTACGCGTTTAAGCCGGTTTTAGGAGCGTAAAACCGATTTAACGCCACACCCGTCCACACTAAGAGGCCCTTTATATCGGTATAAAGGGCTCTTTAAACCGGTTTCTGTACTCCTCCCTAACGAGAGGAGTAGTGCTAATATCGGTATTACCATATCGGATTGGGGTTAGTGTGGCTGCAGATCGACGGTATTGGCCTCCGGACGGTATCCCACAGTGCACCACTGACCGCTCTGGACAGCAATCAGAACTCGGATGCAGTGGCCAGGTAGACAGGAAAAGCCCCGCAAACTTTTGAATATTTCCTGTTTGCCCAGCGTGGAGCTCCGATCAGCACGGGTGGTGATGCAGTTAAAAATCAAAATAAAGAAAGAGCTCCAGCATGGACGATGCGGACGTGATCGCTGTAAGGGCAGGCAAATCTGTTCTATCAGCGCTCCGTTACAGAAGACGAAATTCAAAATCATTTTTTAAATATCTCCAGACAGATGCCATAGCAGGGACTCAGCGCACTGCTGCATAACGGAAAGCCAAAGAATCAAATGGACGCTCATGGACTGGAGGACTCAAGCTATCCCACAGTTCCTGCAGTCTCTGAAAAGCATTTGCATTCTTGGCTGAGCTCCAAATGCTTCTAGGGTCAAAAACAGTGTCCGCGGAGGGTCAGGGCATAGCTAGGCAATTTACGCACACACCCACCCACCCCCAGAAGTGAAAGGGAAAACAATCCTCTCTTTACTCTTTTACATGTCACCCTATCTTTACTGAATGCTGCAGATAGGCGCGATGGTGCAGCACTCAACACCAACATCCTTGCTCCCGCCCCCCGCCATGGGTGGCTGATGGTACAATAAGATTGATACCCATCGTCATCATCAGCTTATTAGCACATGGGGCAGTGCAAAAGGACTGGTAACCATGCTGACTAGCATCCGTCAGGTCAATCAAGGGCACCTGGCCCTAATTTTTCCTGGTAGATGATACAATATGGCTGATAACCATCATCATCATAGCAACAGGGGGCTGAGCTTCATCAGCCCCCACCCTTCATGTGTAAAGAAAAGATTCAATTGCCCCTGGACTAGCAGCAGGATGCTGGGCTCCTCTCCTCCACACTCCTTAATGTCCTATGTGGACTATCATAGCAACTGGAGGCTGCCTTCCACTCATTTCTCACTAACAAGTATTCCTGCATTCTTTATTACTTCATCACACAAGTGGGGGGACAATGCTATGGTAGCCCAGGAAGGCTGGGGAAGAATGGAATGAACAGGTGGGGTTGTTGCAGGAGCACCCCCTGTGAATAGCATACAGCTCATAATCTATGCAGGATCTGACACAGAGCAGCTGTGCTCTCTGGTTCTCTGATACAGTGGTTCTCTAGTACACTTGCCCATATTCTAGGCAGGACTGATTCTATTTTTAGATACCAAAAAGGAGGGATCAACTCAGAGAGTCATTCCCAATTTTGGCTTTTGCGCCCCTGGCTAAGAGCAGCCAGGGGCACTTATGACAGCAGCAAATGGCACAGTGCAAAAGGACTGGTAGCCACGATCATCTTATTACCAATTTATGGTATGGTAGATGGTACAATATGGCTGGTAACCATCTCTGCTATTATGCAAAAGCAAAAGCATGCTGCTGTGTAGCGCTGCTGAATCGCCTCTGTGAGCGGCATCTAGTACACATACGGTGACAGTCACAAAAGGCAAAACAGGCTCCATGATTGCCATGCTATGGCATCTGCCAGGGCATCCAGGGAAAAAAGGCATGAAATGCTTGTCTGCCGTTGCTTTCCCAGCGGAAGGAGTGACTGACGACATTTACCCAGAACCACCCGCGACAATGATTTTTGCCGCATCAGGCACTGGGATCTCAACCCGGAAATGCCAAGGGGCAGGGGAGGCTGCGGGAACTATGGGATAGCTACGGAATAGCTACCCACAGTGCAATGCTCCAGAAATCGACGCTAGCCTCGGACCGTGGACGCACACCACCGATTTAATGTGTTTAGTGTGGCCGCGCACACTCGATTTTATACAATCTGTTTTGTTAAACCGGTTTATGTAAATTCGGAATAATCCCATAGTGTAGATGTACCCTCACTTGAAGGGGACAAATAAGCACGCTGGTAGCAGGGCCTGAGTGAGGGAAGATCTCAGCCTCTTAAGGGCCTAACCGGCTCCTACTACTTCAGTTGACTGTCTGTTCTCCTCAAGCAGGTTCAGGGAAACAGCAGGAAATAGGAAGCTCCCTGATAAGCTGGTGTCAATCAGTCCAGGCACCAGCAGGTGCTCGGGAGGTACATAAGAGGCTCCTCCTCTCTCTCGTGGACCATTGAGTAGCCCCATGAAAACATCCCAGCCCTGGACATAGGCACCAGCAACCGATTCCCCAAGCTAAAGTCCCCTTTGCAATCCAGGGGAAACAGCCTGGGTTGTCTGGAGCGCAGGGTTTGGCCCATGGGAATGCAGACCCTGCCCCTGCTGCACAGCGACTCCTGGGACCCCTGTAGCCCATCAGCACTCGGCTCTCCCGCATTCTGCTGAGCGGCTGAGATCTGGGGGAACAGAAACCCTTTGTTACAGACGGAAAATCTCCTCCCAGGAACACTCTCTCAATGGCTGCCAGACGCCGTCCCTGTGAAACCCCAAATGTGCAGCCCCTCGGATTCCCACAGGGGAGATCTCAGCTCATTCACTTGTCACCCGTGGCCGCAGTCTCTGACAGGGGGAATGTAGAGGGTTTTTTTGCCAATGGTCCCTTCTACAGCGCCCAGAATGGAGGAGGTTTGGCCTTGTGATGTGAGTCCTGGGTCTGAGAATCAGGGCTCCTGAGATCTGGGGCTCTGCAATGGGGTGTGGTCTGGTGAGTGGAGCTGGATTTGTTGACAGTGAGTGAGAGGGGCTTGTGCTGAAGGACCCTGGGTCAATCCCCACCAATTCCTGGGATGTCTACATGTGGCCACGATTTTACTTACCTCTCAATGTAGGTTATTTAGCCCATTCCTGGACACACGTGTTACATCTGCTGCTGACCATCCCTGAGATGGAGGTACTTCATCCACACAAGGACATGGCACATCAAGGTCAATCCAGCCGCTCTCATCCGGTCTTCACCTCCGCAATGGACGGTGAGCTCTAACCTGACCAGAGAAAGACAGGGTGGTATTTGTCAGGGGAATCTGCTGGTGCTCCTGCATCCCCTGCTCCACCTCACACCCCGACACGCTAAGGGTTTTCCAAAGATACCACTAATCTCGGATAAACAAAGCAGCTGAGATGAGGTCAGTGTGGGTGGATTTACTGAGCAGACTGGTTCTAATGGAAGAACAGATTTCTCCCCTGCTCTAGGGAGATTCCCATAGGAAAAGTCTCTGATGGTTGCGGTGGGGGCAATGCAAACCCTCAGCCCTTTGAATGGCAGGAAATCAGGACTCGGGGAGTTAAGGGGTGTCTCTGTCCTCCTGGAGGGAGCAGACCCGGAGAGCAGGAAGAGCACTAGTGGCATTGTAGGAAAGCCAGTGACTTCTACCTGTGAAGGTGTTTGAAGCTTCTGGCAGACACTGGAGTCCCGGATTCTTACACCTCCTTTGGGGATCCTTTTCCTAGGAATAAAATAAGGACACCACACAGAGAATGACATTTGAATCCCAGGGAAAAGGGATGATCTCAGCCAGGCTACGTACCTGAAACCCAATTTTTGTCCCAAGAGCCACAATTACCCAGATGAGATTTTCTTCCCCATTTGCTTTCAGGTTATTTACTCACAGGACTCATTTGTTTGCTTTGCCGGGTCTCCACTCTCTGCAGCTCTTCATTGGTTTTAGTAACAATCGTTCAGTTTTTGATTCTGTTGCCTCTTCTTACAGTGTAGCATCTGCTTAGCACTTTTTAAAAAAAAAATCAATTCAAACCAAATTCCTGATCCTACATTGAAGATCTAGCCCCGTCCTGTCCCGGCCCCAGCTGAAGGTCCCCAGCTTTGGCCCCACTGCTCCAGCCTGGCCCCCGCAATGCTAGTGCTTGTCCCGGCCCCGGCCCCACACCTCTGGCCCAGCCTCCGCGGCGCCGGTGTTGGTCCTGGCCTGGCCCACGGCTCCGGCTCCACCATGCCTGTGCCGGCCCGTGTCCACAGTTGTGTCTCTGCGGCACCGGCGCCGTTCCCGGCCCGGGTCCGCGGTTGCGGCTGTGGCTCTGGCACCGGTGCCGGCCAAGTCCCGCAGTTGCGGCTACGGTGCCGGTCCCACGGTTGCGGCACCGGCGCCGCAGCACCAGTGCCAGTCCAGGCCCAGCCCCGCGCTTGCGGCTCCGGCCCTGCGGTTGCAGCTCCGGCCCTGCAGCACCGGTGTCGGTGCTGGTCCCAGTCCCAGTCCCAGTCCAAGTCCCGGTCCCGGCCCCGGCCCCGACCCCACGGTTATATCATTTCAGTTCACTAACCACACATCAAATTGCCTTTGTTTAAGAAATCAGTTTGTTTGAAATGCAAAACATTTTGATACAACTTGTTTCTTATGCTTCTCTTTCTAGCTCTGGCATGACGTTGCTGTGTGACCAAAGAGAGGTCACTTCTTTTCTCTTTCCCTCGGTATCATGGGGGATGGAGAAAATTCTCTCAGTCCTAGCAGGAGAGAGATTTGAGTGAGTCAGGCGTGTTAGGGACCTCGTGCTCTAAAGGACAATGGGCGATTGTTGTTTGGGGTAAGAATCCCAACAGATTTGTTACTTGTCCCCCAACCAAAGCCAATAACACCTCTCTGTATTTTCAGTCATGAGTTAGACAGTCTCAGCACCCCTCTGTCTCCCGCAGCCCTCAGGTGTTCCTTGGATTAGGGAGGCTTGGATGCTAAGAGAACTGGAATTATTTTACTGGCTTCCTGGGTGTCACTAGCCCATGAGGGTCTCAGTCTGGTCCCCGAGGCCCACACTCCCAGACACGAAAGATCAGGATGGATTGATTTCACTCAAAGGTTTTTGTATTTGTATTTTTGAATTATTGTCCTAATGAAAGATTGATTGTCATGAAATCTTAGAGCTGGTAGATGACAGAACAAAGAGCAATGATCTCAAGTTGCAGTGTGGAAGGCTTTGATATTAGCAAAAACTTTTTCACTAGGAGGGTGGTGATGCCTTTGAATCTGCTAGGATAGAGTCCCCTATCTTGTACTTAGAGCCCATATTTTTTCTTACCTTCTACACAGATGACAATATCTTTGAAACAAATCCACATCGAAATGAAAAACACACGCACAGAATCTCCTCTACAGCAACCGTCTCTTGGTCCTCAGCGAGAGACCGCGAGGTGGAGGCTTGCTGCAGCAAGGCTACAGGGCTCTCCGAGGTTCCCTCTGCCCCGCATCCCTGTCCTGCCCGGCTGTTGGCAAGGGAGCTCTGTGAGGTCACAGACGCCTCATCATCTTTGCCCAATAGTCTGAGTTCCTGCCAAAGGCCTTTGTGAAGTCACTGCCACACCCACTGTCATAAACAGATAATTAAGGGTTAAAGTCTCTTTTACCTGTAAAGGGTTAACAAGCTCAGTAACCTGATAAATACCTGACCAGAGGACCAATCAAGGGACAGGATAATTTCAAATCTCTGTGGAGGGAAGGCTTTGTCTGTGTCCTTTGTTTGATTTGCCGTGCTCTCTTTGGATCTAAGAGAGGACAGACATGTCTCCAAGTTCTCCTGGAGTATTTCCTACTATCCAGTATAGTGAGTATTAGAAAGGCGAATTAATCTTCTAATTAATTTCTGCATTTGCAATTGTGTGGTTGCTGGAGAAATATCTTTATTTCTGTTTGCTGTTACTTTGATTCTTCTGAGGAAGGAGGAGGGGGCGAAAGCCTCTCCAGGCTTCTAAGTTAGATCCTGTATTTTTGCATCCTGGTAATACAGAGATAGTGTATTTTTTTTCTTTCTTTAATAAAATCTTTTCTTTTTTAGAACTTGATTGATTTCTTCCCTTGTTTGGATTTTCAGGGGACGGGAAGGGGGAAAAGTGAATCCTGCTTTGTTTGATTCAAGGAGTTTGAATCAAGGTATTTTTCCCAAGGACTAAGGACAAGGGGAGGGGGAAGAAGGTGGGGGGAATGAATTATTTCCCTTTGTGTTAAGATCCAAGGAAGTTGGGATCTGTGTTCCCCAGGGGAAGTTTTGGGGGAACAGGGAGTGTGTCAGACACTTAAAACTTGACTGGTGGCAGCAAGAACCAGATCTAAACTAGGATTCTAGTTTAGAGGAGTCCTTGCAGGTCCCCATCTTGTGAACACTAAAGTTCAAAGTGGGGAATAAACCTATGACACCCACCTTTCCCTGGCAGGCCTGATATCTGCCCCTGGCCAGCCCAGCAGGATGTTTAAGCTGCAGCCCGGATCACCCCACTTGCTCATTATTGATTCTGGGGAGCAAGCAGGCCACCCATTAAAACAGCAGAGTCTGTTCCGCACCCCACACTGAGCTTTTCATAGAGGTTATGAAACAATTCCATCTCCTAATCTGGCCTCTATTTCACAGGCTATGAAATTTCACACACTTTGCACCATATGAAGCCCAATTGCTTGTAAGTCACTAAAAGGCACCTTCCAGAATGACAGGCAGTTGTGACGTGAGGACACCTGGAAACAGAGACTCCACCTCTCCCCTGGGTAATTTGTTCCAGTGGCTAGTTTCCCTCACTGTCAAAAATGTGTGCCTACGTCTCATTTGAATTTCTCTGGCTTCAGCTGGCAGTTCTTGGTTCTTGTTGTGCCTTTTTTGGCTAGATCGAATTAGCCCTGCCCCGTGAAATCCAATCTCCCCGTCCTGCTGGACCCCCCAGCCAGGAGAACCCAGTAGGGGCCTCCTAGCTGTTTCTCTGCCCGGCTGGGGACAGGACTTCCTCTCCGTGGGGATATCAGACGCACCTGCAGAGGCAATGCAGAAGTGAGTGTGCTGCATCAGCTCGGTATTGGGCTCAGGGCTTTGGCCTTGGCAGCTTCTGCTCCAGTCACGTCTCTGGGTGTCCGGACTCAGAGCTTCTGGCCCCCTGTGGCTGCAGCCAGTGCTGGGGCACTGGGCTCAGGACTTTCATGCCCCTCCCAACTCCTGCTGGCTCTCTGGGTGCCTGGGCTCGGGGCTTCTGCCTGGCATCTGAAGTGAGAAACTCCTCTAGCTTCAGAAAGGTTGCTGGCTGCTGCCCTTGGAGCCTAGGTCTGAAGGCAGCACACAAGTGAGGGTGACAATGCTGTGACCCCCCCACAACAACCTCTGAACTCCCCCATTCTCCCAGTTTGGTCGGGACCCCCATGGTTACAATACCAGGAAATATCAGGTGGAAACATCTGAAATGGTGACGTTGGTCAATTTCAAGGCCAGAGGGTTTGTAAATTAGTCAAAGTGAGCCCTGAATTTGGTAGGGACCTGGCTATTATGGAGGCCCGAGCAGGTTTGCACTCCCAGTTCTCCTGAAAGACCATGGGAAATTCCTGCTGCCTGAGAAACTTTCCAGAATAAGCTACCAGGACTGGGGGAGAAATGAAGGAAACCAACCAAAGCCTGAGCTAGGATGGAGAGCATTGATTCCAGCGGTGTTTGAACCCCTCCACCCCCACCTGCCTGCCTGCGGTGAAAAGGACAGAGGGGCACTGATTTCTAGTTTTGAACTTCATAAAGACCGTGGGCTTGAGCACAAGCCCTACAGCCCATACTCTGAACTCTTGGATAAACAGCAAAGCTGGCTTTTCCCAAACCTTTCCCCCCAGTGCTCTGCATCCACTTGGGATTGTGCCCAGCAGAGGCTGGTGGAGGGGAGGGGAAGGGAGAGGAGGCCATGAAAATGTTGTGGCGTCTGCACTACCCCCCCCACACACACACACATCAACGCAGGGCATAATATCCAGGACAGTAAATTATTTGGCCATAACCTACAAAATCCTACAAAAAGTGTTGAAAGGACAATTTTTCTAGAAAACAATGGGAGGGAGGGGTTAGAGAGTTGCAGTAACCACCTGGACTTCCAGTCTCTGGCCAGGTACATCCCCCTCTCCAGAGTTTTCACTGCTATCATCTCCAAACTGGTCCTCCTTGTCATAGGTCTCACCCCCACTTGAAGCTGTTGGGCTCCAATGTGGGGACCTGACTTGGTTTCCCTCTAAACTAAAATCCTAGTTTAGATCTAGTAAGCTGCCACCACTCAATCAGGAAATGTGGATTGAGACACAGTCCTTCCCCAAAATCCTAGGGGATTCCAAGAGCCCCAAATCCATGGAGTTCTTACACCCAGGAGAAACAAACCATTCCCCCTGCTTCCTCCCCCCTCCCTTTTCCTAGGAGAGATACCGGGATCTAACTACAGAGGGATACCTCCCCCTTCTCTTTCCCTGAGAATCCACCCAAGGAAAGACCAAACAAGTCCTTAATAGAAAAGAATTTATTAAAGAATAAAAAGAAAGTAACTTGTCTCTGTAATTCAAGATAGAACAATACAGGGTCTAAGCTTATCAATCTCTGGAGAGAATTCCCCCTCCCCCTTTCTCAGTAAAAGCAATATCAGCAAACAGGAATAAAGCATTTCCTTTAGCAAACACACAATTGCAAATATAGAAATCAAATCATAAGACTAATTCGCCTTTCTAATTAATACTCACTATTAATTAGTAGAAACTACTCCAGGAGAACTTGGAGACATGACTGTCCTCTCTTAGATCCAAAAAGAGCTCTCTAACAAAGAACACAGACAAAGGCTTCCCTCCACAGAGATTTGAAAAAAACTTGTCTCTGATTGGTCCTCTGGTCAGGTGGTCATCAGGTACTGCATGTTAACCCTTTACAGGTAAAAGAGACCTTAACCCTGATCTGTTTATTTATGACACTCCTGATCTGATGTGAGGTCACATCCTGGCATTTAGGGACACTGGCAGGATCTTCCCTGTTCCCAGCTGCAGCATCACCCTCGTTATCCTGCCTGATAAGGATCCCGCCAGGGCTCAGCTAAATGGCATGTGGCATGACAGGCTCTTTGCTGAGGGCCCTTGATAGCACCCAATTGAGATCTGAATCGGACAGGCACGTGCAGGTGCATTTCCTGACTTTTTACTGGACTCCTGGACCCTCTCATGCTTCTGCTGCAAATGTTCCTTCTCGCTCAGCGCTGAGCAGCAGAATGCTCATTGCCCTTTGGCTGTGCGACATCCAGACGTCTAGTCCTGCTGCTCTGAAAGAAACCGTCTTCAGAGCTCTAATCCTGGCAGATATTGATTAAAATCTTGCCGTGCTCCTCTAAGTGTATTTGTGATTGGACGTGCTTCTTGCTCGGGGGGATTCTCAGATACATGAACTGCATAAAACAGAGGGAAAGACAAAGAGAAGCATCAACATGTCTAAGAACTTGAACAATATTTGAAGACCATATGCTGCTGGGAGACGCAACTGGTATTTTAACGACACACTCACTCCGCTTGTGCCTGACCTGAGATTCAGGAGGGCTAGCTCAGTGGTTTGAGCATTGACCTGCTAAACCTAGTATTGTGAGTTCAATCTTTGAGGAGGCTATCTAGGGAATGGAGGTCAAATTCTGTCTGGGGATGGGTCCTGCTTTGAGCAGGAGGTTGGACTAGAGCCCTCCTGAGTTCCCTTCCAACTCTGCTATTCTATGAATTCTGTCCTCTCGTGTTGGCAGAACAAAGAAACCCCACCTCCAATTAACCCTTACACAATCCGTTTGAGTTCAAGAACGAGAGATCTGTCTTGCAACAAGTTTTATCATTACAGGGCAAAGACTAAGGTGAGTGGTCTCTTTTTCTTTCAGTTCTAATACCTGAGGAAAGCTTCAAAATCCATTCTGTCTACCAAGAGAAAAGATTGCTTTGCTGTCCTCAAAGTGCTGATGCATTTGACCCCAAAATGTTGTCTTCATTTTTTCCTCACAAAATAACTTGCAGTAAAATGGGACCAACTGCCTAAACTATCCTGAACGCTGCATGTCAGAGTTTGGGAATATCAGGATAGATCATCACCTGGCATCAGTTGTCACAGATCCATCAGCATCAGCAGAGCTACGGTGATTTATACCAACCAAGTGTCTGGTCCATTGTGCTGTACTGAGTTAAAAGGTGTCATAAGCTGTGCAAATCAAGATGAAAATAGTCGGTTTAAAATTACCCCTTGGTTTCACAGAATCTTGTTTAATGGAGGGATTTTTTCCTTTTTTTTTCTAAAAATGTGTTTCATTTCTTTGAATATCAAGCATTTTCATTTAAAATGTCCCAGAGTAAGTTTTGTGCTGGTGAAATATTCCCAGTCGACGGCGCTGGAGAGAGAAGAGTGTTAATAAAGACAGTACAGTATAGAATGGGCTTCCTCAGGGTACCATTCTCTGCCCCCATGGAAGGTCTCATGGGTTCGGGGTGGATACATACCGATAAGTGAATGAAATCTCTCTTGCATAGTTGAGTTTTCTTCTTAGTTTGAGGCAGGAGAAGGAACAGGAACATCTGGACTTACCTAGCTTCCAAGGGAACCATCTTTCTTGATTCTGAGAAGGACAGGCTGGTCCTCCCACTCTCTCCATTCATTCGTGGTAAATTAGAGAGATTTGTAGCCATAGGTTGTACAGGATGAGAAGATACTGCATGTGAGCACGGCAGAGAGAGAGGGAGATGTTTTACTTAGTATTCATTAGGGTCCTTTCTTTTGGAGAGGGAAGCTTTTGCAAACTCACTTTCTCCCTCTGCTTCCCCACTGCAGAACTCCAGTTTTAGGCTGTGCAAGAAGCCAGAGCAGGCATGAGGGTTTCACCCATAGTTTTAATTCAGCTCCTGCTGCTTAACTTTACTCTTCATTCATATCTCCTCAGTTAATATACAGTGACCCAATGTGAACATAATCTTACAGATTTCAACAAGAATGCTGGTTCTTGAACGTAATCAGAGTTTATTCCTAGTTTGTGGTTTTAATTGACTTCTTATAAATAGCCTAGCTCCTGGCTTAGTTATGGAAAAGTAGGTAGACAGGTAGACACTAGACAGACGGATTTTTTTTCTATGGGTCTAGATAGACAGAGACATGGTTATGTCTGGGGTTAGATAGACAGAAACACGTCATTAGACAGACACAGGAGAAAGGAAGGATGGTCCAGAGGTTATTGCACTCGACTAAGACTTGAGGGGTCTGAATTTAAGTTCTGCCTTCACTGCAGACTTCTTTTGAGACCTTGAGCAAATCACTTAGGGCCAGATTTTTTAAAGGGATTTCAGTTCCTAATTCCCATTGAAATCAATGGGATTTATGTGGCCTAAATACCTTTAAAAAACCTGGGTTTAGTCTCCCTTTGCCTCAGTTTGTCACTTGTAATATGGAGGTAAGAGAAGGAGTGTTGTAAGCAAGAGACAAGAAGTGATTCGTCTGCCCTACTCCGCGCTGATTAGGCCTCATCTGGAGTCTAGTGTCCTGTTCTGGGCACCACTTTTCAGGAAAAATGTGGACCAATTGCAGAGAGTCCAGATAAGAGCGACAAAAACGCGAGTGCCATGTCTCCATGTGGCTCCCAGAAGCAGCAGCACATCCCCTATCTGCCTTCTATTCATAGGGAAAGCAAGGAGGCTCCACACGCTCTCCTTGCCCCAAGCACCGTCCCTGCAGCTCCCATTGGCTGGGAACCACAGCCAATGGGAGCTTCAGAGGCAGTGCCTGCAGATGGGGCAGTTTGCCCACCCCTGGGCTAAGGGCACACAGTGTTCGCAGTTACATGGTCCATGATGCTAACCACCATCACTCCCTTGTTAAATCTTCAAACGAGCCCCTTCGTGCTTTCTGCCATTCTGCCCCCCACACTCGGGAGAAGCTCCCTGTAAACATCAGCAAAACAACCTCTTCACCCCAGGGACTGTTTGACTCTTTCATTATTCCCTGTCCAGCAGGCTTATCATCTCCTTATGAACTTGCTGCCACAATGTACCAGTTCTGTGGGATGCTTTGCTTGGTGCAGGTTGTGATCCCACACTGTTCATCTTAGGCAACTTTTGTGAGTCAGGCCTGGTGTGCTTGATAATACCTGCCAGTGACTTTGCAGCACAGCCATGACCACTGTCTTTTCAGTTACGGTAACCTCTTCACACACCTCAATGCTCTTGAGTGGGATATCCTTATGGCATTCAGGCCTCAGATCAGGAACAGGGGCTGTCTTACAGTCCTCTGCACAGAATAGCATCTTGACAATGGCTTCACTTTTGTGATGCACTTTTAACCTGTTTCTAGGCACATTCCGAGGTGCGTCCCTGCTGCGGGGCCTGTGTACATTGCAGGTAACAGCGTGACCCTTCCCTACGACCTCAGAAGACCCCTCCCATCAGTTTTGCAATTTGTACTTTTCCACAAGGAATAACACCAGCAGAAGATCCCCTGCATCAAACGATCGCTCACAAGGAGAGCGGAACCCCCTTTATCCCATCGAATTGGGACCAGGGCCAGATTGGTTAACCAAAACGTCGGATCATCGCATGAATGGGAAAGTGCCAGGCTGCATCGCCATCTCGTGACCATAGGAGAGATTGCCCACTTCTGGACCTGTGTGCGCTGGTTGTTGGGTTAATACGGAGATCCGGATAATTCCGGAATGTGTTTGCCCCAAAAGAAGCTATTGTGTCATACAGGAGGCCTGTGATATGCAGGGGGTGAGATTAGATGCTCTAATGATCTCTTCTGGCCATCAAGTTGACTAATTTCTGAAAAACTGAGTGGTGCATTGGGAGGAGCGTCTGATGTTTTACTGTCTAGCCGGCTTGCTTCCTAGAATGAACACTCCTTGAGTGGGGTGATCCACAGGAAGTAGCTCAAACCTCCAAAGTGCCTGGCCAGGGGCAGGACATTAGCACAGCAAGGGAGGGGTGTGGCAGTGACATCACAAAGGCCTTTTGCAGGACCTCAGGCTATTGGTCAAAGGTGGTGGGGAGGTGGTGACCTCACAGAGAGATGCTGACATCAGCCAGGCAGGACAGGGGCGAGGGGCCAGGGAAACCTTAGAGACTCCCGTGGCTTTGCTTCAGCAAGTCTCCTTCTCGAGGTGTTTCTTTGAGGACTAAGAGAGTATTCGGGTTCACGTACGGGAGCGCCAGGAGGAATCTCTTTCGAGTTTTCTCCTTCCTTTTAGTGATTTTACTAGAAAACAGATGTCCCTGTTTAGAAGGTAAGAGCCTCCTCGAGGTTTGAAACCTGTTCAGTCTGATCCATCTGGTGACAGTTGAATTCTAGGCAAGGAAAACACGAGCTTAAGGAGGCAGAATTTTATTCCGCACCTGAGATTTTGTCCCTTAGAATCACTGGGGACATTAAGGTTTGTCCTTTTTGTTTCACCTTTTCCTCCGTCCATCCCTCCCTCCCTCCCTCCCTCCCTCCTTTCTCTTCGTCTCTTGCTTCGTTTGTCCTTTCTCCTGTTCCCCTCCCAACACCAGGAGAGTGGTTTGTGTGTGTGTGTGTGTGTGTTAGTTTGCAGGGACTGGTAGGGGGCAGTGTGCTCTGAGAATAGCCAAGACATTGATCACAGCAGAGCCCTGATTATGGGGCCTATAAAGACAGACGAGGAGTCAGCCAGCAGGACAGGAGTCCAGGAGTCACAAACATAGGTGGGCACAGGGGAGTTTGAGTGGGAGTTTGCGAGGGGAGTGTGGGGAAGGGAGTATGTTGTGTTCTGGTTTTGTTTTGTGTGTGTGTTTTCCCATTTTCTCCTTGACAGGCATTTAGGTGGGAGGCTGTGACAGCTACAGAGGCAGCAGTGCTAGAGACCCCAGGAAGGAAAGTGACAATGAAGCTGATTGGATGTGGAAGCTGTGGAATGTACCTTATCCTGGAACAGGTACCTGAGAAGAGCTTCATTTGTATGAAGTGCCACCTGATAAGGCTGATGGAAGATCCAAGGTTTGGAGATACAGGTGGAAACTATGGTTGAGGTTTGAAGGGGATTTGAGCAGATGGCTGGGGGGAAGGAGAGAGGAGGCTGAAGGGAAAAGTGAAGACTTGCAGATACAAGCCGGACTGGAGAACTCTGAGGGGATGCTGATGGGTGAGGAAAGTGGCTCGTGGAAGCATGTAACTATGAGAACCCGGTGGAGGACAAGATCTGTGGATGAGGGGAAAGCAGTGGACATGTTATTCCTTGACTTTAGCAAAGCTTTTGATACAGTCTCCCACAGTATTCTTGCCAGCAAGTTAAAGAAGTATGGGCTGGATGAATGGTCTATAAGGTGGCTAGAAAGCTGGCGAGATTGTCGGGCTCAACACGTAGTGATCAATGGCTCCATGTCTAGTTGGCAGCTGGTATCAAGCGAAGTGCCCCAAGGGTAGGTCCTGGGGCCGGTTTTGTTCAATATCTTCATTAATGATCTGGAGGATGGTGTGGATTGCACCCTCAGCAAGTTTGAAGATGACACTAAACTAGGAGGAGTGGTATATACACTGGAGGGTAGGGGTAGGATACAGAGTGACCTAGACAAATTGGAGGATTGGGCCAAAAGAAATCTGATGAGCTTCAACAAGGACAAGTGCAGAGTCCTGCACTTAGGACAGAATAATGCCATGCATTGATACAGACTAGGGACCGAATGGCTAGACAGCAGTTCTGCAGAAAAGCACCTAGGGGTTACAGTGGACATGAAGCTGGATATGAGTCATCAGTGTGAACCTTGTTGCCAAGGCTAATGGCATTTTGGACTGTATAAGCAGGGGCATTGCCAGGAGATCGAGGGACGTGAAAAAATTGGAAAGAGTCCAGCGGAGGGCAACAAAAATGATTAGGGGGCTGGAGCACATGACTTATGAGGAGAGGCTGAGGGAACTGGGATTGTTTAGTCTGCAGAAGAGAAGAATGAGGGTGGATTTGATAGCTGCTTTCAACTACCTGAAAGGGGGTTTCAAAGAGGATGGATCTAGACTGTTCTCAGTGGTAGCAGATGACAGAACAAGGAGCAATGGTCTCAAGTTGCAGTGGGGGAGGTTTAGGTTGGATATTAGGAAAAACTATTTCACTAGGAGGATGGTGAAGCACTGGAATGGGTTACCTAGGGAGGTGGTGGAACCTCCATCCTTAGAGGTTTTTAAGGCCCAGCTTGACATAGCCCTTGCTGGGATGATTTAGTTGGGGTTGGTCCTACCTGAGCAGGGGGCTGGACTAGATACCTCCTGAGGACTCTTCCAGCCCTAATCTTCTATGATTCTAAGTAGAAATTACCACATCCAATGTAGAAGTCAAACTCAAGCAGCTTAATGGGACTAAATCAGGGGGTCCAGATAATCTTCATCCAAGAATATTAAAGGAACTTGCATATGAAACTGCAAGCCCAATAGCACAAAATTTTTAATGAATCCGTAATCTCGGGGGTAGCACCCTATGACTGGAGAATTGCTAATATAGTTCCTATTTTTAAGAAATGGGGGGAAAGGTGATGCAGGAAACTACAGGCCGATTAGTTTGATCTCAGTCTATGCAAGGCCTTGGAACAAATTTGGAAAGAGAAAGTAGTTAAGGACACAGAGGTTAATGGTAATTGAGATAAAATACAATATGGTTTTACAAAAGGTAGATTGTGCCAGACCAACCTGATCTCTTTCTTTGAGAACATAATTGATTTTTTAGACATAGGAAATGCAGCAGATCTAATTTACCTGGATTCCCGTAAAGCATTTTACACAGTTCCACATGGGAAATTATTAGTTAAATTCAGTGACGAGCTTCCAAAATCTTAACAACCGGTTCCCTACCGGGTCTTCGGCAGCACTTCGGCGGCGGGTCCTTCACTCTCTCCGGGTCTTTGGCGGCACTTTGGCAACAGGTCCTTCAGTGCCAGCGAAGACCCGGAGCAAGTGAAGGACCCACCGCCGAAGTGCTGCCGAAGACTCAGAGCGCCGCCCGGTGAGTGCAAGCCCCATGTGGTTTTTTTACATGGTTTTTTTTTAGTCATCCCTGCCAGGTCCCCGTTGAAACTGTTCGAATTGGGCCCCGCACTTCCTAAAGCCGGCCCTGCCTGTACCATCACTCCCTGCAGCTCCATTGGTGCTGTATCTGTCCATGGCAAGCAGTACAGCTCACTGGATATGTACCCCACGATTTGTAGTGCCACCACTCGCTGCGTTGCTCAATGCTTGGTAGCAGACGTTCTGCTGCTTCAAACCCAACAGGTGGCTGAAGTGGGCGAAACTGCAAACGGGACACTGAGCAGACTCCTTAGTGGGCCGAATGGGTAGACAGCAGTTCTGCAGAAAAGCACCTAGGGGTTACTGTGGACAAGAAGCTGGATATGAGTCAACAGTGTGAACCTTGTTGCCAAGGCTAATGGCATTTTGGGCTGTATAAGCAGGGGCATTGCCCGCAGATCGAGGGACATGAAAAAATTGGAAAGAGTCCAGCGGAGGGCAACAAAAATGATTAGGGGGCTGGAGCACATGACTTATGAGGAGAGGCTGAGTGAACTGGGATTGTTTAGTCTGAAGAAGAACAGAATGAGTGGCCCCTGCTGTGCTCAGTGGGGTTTGTCCTGCGGTACGGTGCTGTGTTCCTTCGCAAAGGGCAGGTGTTTGCTACTTTACTCAGTAAGGTCTAGGTGAAAACAAGATGAAAAATTCCAGCTCTTTTTCTTGGATATTGTTTCTCTGCTTCTTGCACATTCAGGGTTATAGCTGAGAACGTTCACTGACCCTGAAGTTGCATAAAATGTGTTTTGTCTTAATACAGTTTAATTTCATTCCCTTCAATTCTCTGATCAGCACAGCCCTGAGTGGTAAAAGTGGGGTTTTCACAAAGATAACCATGGCAATAAAATATAGACTGAACCAACGCATGAGTAAGAGCTTCACTGTTTAACAGCTTGTAGAGGTGCGGACTCACCCCCACGGCACCTCCTGCTGGTGACTTCTGGGACTCAGCTCGTTCCAGCTCCGGAGCGCCCTTTGCAGGCCGGTGATCCACCTGGCCCCTGGCCCCCGTGCCCCTCCCTGGACCCGGTGCCCCTTTAGCTGAGGTGCTGCCCCCTGGCAGTAACCCCTTTCTCTCAGGGTCTACCCTGCCCAGGGAACCCCCCACCCACTATCCCCACCTCACCTCAGTATACGGCTACTGCCAGTCATCGTCTCACCCCCGTGCCCTGGGGCAGACTGCAGTATCAGCCATTCAGCACTGGCAAGGAGGGTTTCGACCTGCTGCCTTGGCCTACCCCTGGGCTGCACTCAGCAACTCCCAGGACCTCTTGGCCTTCTGCTAGGCCCTGCTCTAATCAGGTACCCTGTCTCTAGCTCCCTGCAGCCAGGCCCATCTCCCGCTACAAACAGAGAGAGACTGATTCTTCTGGCTTCCCTGGCCTTCTTAGAAGGCCCTGTTGCTCAGTTTGGGGCGTGGCCCCAGCTGCAGCCACTTCCTGCAATCAGCCAGGGTTTTATCTTGCCCAGCCCCACCCCTCTGCAGGGCTTTTCCAACCCCTTCCAGGCTGGAGCGGGGGGTCACCCCGTTACACAGCACAGAGATAAAAGATTTTCTTTCTATTACAAAAAAAAACAAAGGAAATTAACAAACAAAAACCCTTCATTTAACCTTACTTACAGTGGTGAGGTGCAGCCGGTTTGCACCGGTTCGCACGAACCGGTTGTTAAATTTAGAAGCCCCTTTAGAACCGGTTGTTCCTGGAGGGACAACTAGTTCCAAAAGGGCTTTTAAATTTAACTAAAACTCTAGCAGCTCCCTACCCTTCCCCCAGCCCCAGTTCACCTCACTCCGCCTCCTCTTCTGAAGCTCCTCCGGCTTCTCCTCCCCCTCCCCAGCTTCCCGTGAATCAGCTGTTCGCGCGGGAAGCCTGGGAGGGCTGAGAAGGAAGCAACGGCTTCCACCAGGTGAGCTGGGGCCGGGGCCAGGGGCAGGGGCGGGGGCGCCAGCGGGAGGAGGGCTCCAGGCAGCGCGCCGCTCGGGGAGGTCCTGGCAAGACTCTGGGGTCGGGCGGCGCAGCTCCTGCCTCCAGGGTCCAGCTGTGACCTCGGCCGGGCGGCGCGGTTCCTGCCCGGCCGCCGCCGGGTCCGGCCCCCGGGTCTGGGTGGGAGGCGCGGTTCCTGCCGTCGGGTCCGGCCCCCGGGTCTGGGCGGGCGGCACGGTTCCTGCCGCCGAATTCGGCCGCCGGGTCCGGGCTGGCGACACGGATCCGGCCCCTGGATCCGGGCGGGCGGCGCGGTTCCTGCCGCCGGGTCTGGCCACCGGGTCCGGGCGGGAGGCGCGGCTCCTGCCCAGTCCCCAGGTCCCGCTGGGCGGCGTAGCTGTTGCCCAGCCCCCGGGTCTGGCCCCGACCTCAGCCGGGTGGCACAGCTCCTGCCCGGCCCGACCTTGGCTTGGTGGTTCCGGTCCCAGCCCCAGCCCAGCTGGGCCCCCACCTCCAGGTAGCACGGTAAGGGAGCAGGGAGGGGGTGTTGGAAGAGGGCAGGGGAGTTGGGGGGGTAGATTAGTGTCAGGGCAGTCAGAGGGCAGGGAACAGGGGGATTGAACGGGGGAAGGGTCCCAGGGTGGCAGTAAGGAAGGAACAGGGGTTGGATGGGCGGTGGGGGGCAGTTAGGGGCAGGGATTCCAGGGACAGTCAGGGGACAGAGAGAAGGGGTGGTTGGATGGTGCAGGGGTCCCTGGGTGCCATCAGGAATGAGAGAAGGGGTTAGATGGGGTGGCAAAGGGCAGTCAGAAGACAGGGAAGGGGGGAAGATAGGTCACGGGTCTGGGGGGGGGCTGTCAAGGAACATGGGGGGGTTGGATGGGGCAGGAATCCCCCGGGGGGGGCATGACCCCTCATGGGGTGAGGAGGAGGGAACCGGTTGTTAGTATTTTGGCAGCTCATCACTGCTTACTTACGTTTGCTTTCATCAATACAATCATTAGGAAATACAAAGTCAAGTTTCCTAAACAGGATGGAAAGGTTACATAGTGAAGCATTCTCAGGTTAGCAAACGTCCAAAGAAGTGTTGCCCTGGCACCCTCAATTCAGTCCTCTGTGCATTTCCTAATGTTTATAGCTTGCTTTACTGAGAAGAACAGTCTTTATGACAAAGGGTTGGGTTTTTTGTTTTGTAATGTGTCCATTATTTATCCAGTCAGTGTCAATAGTGTGCGCTTAACAAGACAGAGAAAGTAAGGACACGCCCTTATACAAAGCCCCTCTGATCTAAGGAAGACTGACACATACAAAGAAAGCAGGAGATGTAAGAACTAGGACGTTCTTTCTTTCTTTTGATGAATAGTCATTTGTTTATTATGAATTATGATTATGATTAAAGAAAGGGTTGTGGATTGGGGAACTTGTGCGGTGAGGATGTTCTATGGAGAAGTTTCCATTGTTTGGCACATGCAGCTGATCTGAAGTGCCACGCAGTGCTAGGTTTTGGGTAGCAAGCCCTCTCACAATGGCAAAGAGCCTTTTCAGAACTCTGATGCAATCTTCTCTTCATGCTGATCATGAGCTACACATTTCTTCAGGAATGTGCATGGTTACATCCATTTGAGATGGATATATGGATGCTGCAGTAGCTGCCAGGTCACCTGCACTCTGACTAACTGGAAGATCAGGCATCTCCTCACCACTCACATCCTCATTGGGGCCGGAAGGCTCAGCGTGAACATGTGTGTCTCTGTATCTCAGGAGAGCTCCTTCCTGCTTAGATAGAAAAGCTTCCTTTGCTTTCTTTCTTTTTCTGAATGTTGCCCCAGGGGGGCGTTTTCTTCTTTCACTCATGACTGCTGTTCTGTGCCAGCTAGAGTGGCTCTCAACACTCTCTTGAAGGGGACAAATAAGCAGGCTGGTAGCAGGGCCTGAGTGAGGGAAGATCTCAGCCTCTTAAGGGTCTAACCGGCTCCTACTACTTCAGTTGACTGTCTGTTCTCCTCAAGCGGCTTCAGGGAAGCAGCAGGAAACAGGAAGCTTCCTGATAAGCTGGTGTCAATCAGTCCAGGCACCAGCGGGTGCTCGGGAGGTACATAAGAGGCTCCTCCTCTCTCTCTTGGACCATTGAGTAGCCTCATGAAAACATCCCAGCTGTGGACATAGGCACCAGCAACCGATTCCCCAAGTTAAAGTCCCCTTTGCAATCCAGGGAAACAGCCTGGGTTGTCTGGAGCGCAGGGTTTGGCCCATGGTGAGTGCAGACCCTGCCCCTGCTGCACAGCGACTCCTGGGACCCCTGTAGCCCATCAGCACTCGGCTCTCCCGCATTCTGCTGAGCGGCTGAGATCTGGGGGAACAGAAACCCTTTGTTAGAGAGGGAAAATCTCCTCCCAGGAACACTCTGTCAATGGCTGCCAGACGCCGTCCCTGTGAAACCCCAAATGTGCAGCCCCTCGGATTCCCACAGGGGAGATCTCAGCTCATTCACTTGTCACCCGTGGCCGCAGTCAGGGGGAATGTAGAGGGTTTTTTTGCCAATGGTCCCTTCTACAGCGCCCAGAATGGAGGAGGTTTGGCCTTGTGATGTGAGGCCTGGGTCTGAGAATCAGGGCTCCTGGGATCTGGGGCTCTGCAATGGGGTGTGGTCTAGTGAGTGGAGCTGGATTTGTTGACAGTGAGTGAGAGGGGCTTGTGCTGAAGGACCCTGGGTCAATCCCCACCAATTCCTGGGATGTCTACATGTTGCCACCATTTTACTTACCTCTCAATGTAGGTTATTTAGCCCTTTCCTGGACACACGTGTTACATCTGCTACTGGCCATCCCTGAGATGGAGGTACTTCATCCACACAAGGACATGGCTCATCAAGGTCAATCCAGCAGCTCTCATCCGGTCTTCACCTCCGCAATGGACGGTGAGCTCTAACCTGACCAGAGAAAGACAGGGTGGTATTTGTCAGGGGAATCTGCTGGTGCTCCTGCATCCCCTGCTCCACCTCACACCCCGACACGCTAAGGGTTTTCCAAAGATACCACTAATCTCGGATAAACAAAGCAGCTGAGATGAGGTCAGTGTGGGTGGATTTACTGAGCAGACTGGTTCTAATGGAAGAACAGATTTCTCCCCTGCTCTAGGGAGATTCCCATAGGAAAAGTCTCTGATGGTTGCGGTGGGGGCAATGCAAACCCTCAGCCCTTTGAATGGCAGGAAATCAGGACTCGGGGAGTTAAGGGGTGTCTCTGTCCTGCTGGCGGGAGCAGACCTGGAGAGCAGGAAGAGCACTAGTGGCATTGTAGGAAAGTCAGTGACTTCTACCTGTGAAGGTGGCTGAAGCTTCTGGCGGACATTGGAGTCCCGGATCCTTACACCTTCTTTGGGGATCCTTTTCCTAGGAATAAAATAAGGACACCACACAGAGAATGACATTTGAATCCCAGGGAAAAGGGATGATCTCAGCCAGGCTACGTACCAGGAACCCAATTTTTGTCCCAAGAGCCACAATTACCCAGATGAGATTTTCTTCCCCATTTGCTTTCAGGTTAGTTACTCACAGGATTCATTTGTTTGCTTTGCCGGGTCTCCACTCTCTGCAGCTCTTCATTGGTTTTAGTAACAATCTTTCAGTTTTTGATTCTGTTGCCTCTTCTTACAGTGTAGCATCTGCTTAGCACTTTTTAAAAAAAAATCAATTCAAACCAAAATCCTGATCCTACATTGAAGAGGAAGGTTTCTGAGAATTTGGCTGCAGAACTTTAGTGTCTGCATATTTCATTCCCTATTATTTATTCAGGTGCAGATCTGATGCAATCTGCACCCCCATATGATGCACGGGGGAGGGGGGGCTTAGAATACCTGTTAAAAGAGAAGAAGAGAGTAGATTAAAAGGTGGGGAAATCAACCAATGCATCAGCATGTCTCTGCATCATTGAAGCACCAGGCATGGGAGCGAAACAGGTTAAAAATCCCCACGTTTCTTTCCCACTATACAGATGTCCAAAAAGAAAAAGGCTTTCAGCCAATTATTTCCTTACACTCTGAAGGGGTGAAATTCAGCCCTGTGCAGACAGCCAGGACAAGGTCTGTGCATCACAGTGGGGTTAAGTGGCACTTCACTGCACAGGTGCTGGGAGACTCCGGTGGCTCAGTTTTCCTCCTGGATTGGAACAGCCGGCTGGAATCCTGTGAGGTACAGAGCAGAGAGAGGTTAGGGCTACAACGTTCACCTCAGAGGCTGAGCTTCTGCAGACTTTTGGGATGTTCCCATCTGAGGAGGAGGATTTTGGCCAGCCCGAGTTCAGAGCTTTCAGTCACTTCAACCAGTGATTCTCTGGCACAGTTGATCTGAAGTAGCTGAACTTTTCAGGCCTTGCCCCCATCTCCGACCCCCCTCGCACCTCGCATTGCCCTCTAACAGCCCTCTCCCTTCTCTCGATCCCTGCCAAGCCCAAATACAGAGCCTAGCCCACGCTCCTCCTTTCTTAGACCCTCTCCTCACACGACCCTCCCCTACCTTTGAGAGGCTGATCCCTGTGCCCTTTACCCAGCTCCTGGAGAAATCATGGCTCCTCAGGACAACCTGGAAGTGGGTGGTTCCAACCTCTGTGTGGGGTGCGTGGTTTTCTGTTTAAGCATCACTGAGAGCCAGCACGTCTCGATTTCACAGGACGAGTGAAGTCTAGGAAGCGCTGCACTTCTTGAGGACTTCCAACTTCGCCCCATTTATGAATGGCTTCCACCTTATTTGGATCAATGGTAACATCTTCTGGGGAGAGGATGTACCCCCAAAACTCTGTGGAGAGTTGGCTGGAGGTTCCGCTTTTCCAATTCTGTGTTGAGACCATGCTGCCGAAACCTCTCCAGGTTCAGATGTGCTGCGCGTGCTGCTCTGAGTTCTCCAAAAAGAGATGTATGTCACCCGAATAGATGACACTGTCCCCAAATACATCACTGATGAAGTGTTGCAAGGTCAGGGGACCGTTAGTTAGCTCAAATAGCATATCAGACAGTTAAAATGTCCATAGTGTGTTTTGAAATCTGTCTTCCATTTGTCCCTTTCCCAAACGAGCGTTAGATTGGAAATCCTTGCAGATGAAGTTTGATGAAAACCTTTGCAGATTTCCTGTGAGCCAACAATTGTGGGATTCACAGCAGTGGGTAATGGTTTCAAATGATCACTTTGTTCAGGAGCTGATTGTCTAAAGAGAGGCATAGCAGAGTCCCACATTTCTTCTTCCCAAAAAGGGCCTGCTCTTAGGACTGCAAAGAATCCTGTGGCACCTTATAGACTAACAGACGTTTTACAGCATGAGCTTTCGTGGTTGAATACCCACTTTGTCGGATCCGACAAAGTGGGTATTCACCCACGAAAGCTCATGCTGCAAAACGTCTGTTAGTCTATAAGGTGCCACAGGATTCTTTGCTGCTTTTACAGATCCAGACTAACACGGCTACCCCTCTGATACTTGCTCTTAGGACTGGTTTTCATGACTTCTACGCAGGGAGATCCACTAATTCTGGTCCCAACAATGCGTAAATACAGAGAAAAACAACTTTCAGCCAAGGTGGTAGGTCAATAGGGCAGTCATAGTCCCAGTCCAGAGGTAACGTGTCCACATTTCTTTCTAAGGTATCCATGTAATCTTGGTATTTATCAGGAACGCCACCATCCATCAAACCCTAACCCCTCCCCTTGACCCTCCCAAGCCCTACCCGTTGACCTCTTAGTCCCTCCCCCTGTCACAGGAAGTCCCACCCCATGGGGGGTTTTAACTCCGGGGTCAAGGTGGCCACATGACTGGAAGTAAGGTGTGTCATGTGACCCCTCTAAGAACTCCGCCCACCACTCTCTACCAATCAGGATGGGTTTCATCCCAGAAGGACCACCCTGAGAGGAGATTTGACCAATCAGGGTGAGTTCCGAGGTGGGGTGACCCATCCAGAAGTGGGTCATGTGACCCCTCTAAGAACTCCTCTGTCCACCATCTACCAATTAGGATGGGTTTTGACCCGATAGGACTGCCCTAAGAGGAGACTTTGACCAATCAGGGAGAATTTCGGGGCAGGGTGACCCGTCCGGGAGTGGGCCGTATGACCCCACTAAGAACTCCTCCCAAGGACCTCTGCCAATCAGAGTGCAGCACTATTACCCCATAAGGCCCAGCATGGGACAGACGAGGCCATCTCTTACCAAGGACACATCTTTTAGAAATTGTGGAAAGGCTGCTAAGAGGAAACATGGACTCCTTCACCACCCCCATGAGAACTTCAGACTCTGTCTTAGCCCCGAGGGTCTTTGACCATCCATGGAGAAAGCGCTACATCAGCGACAGTCCCGAGGAGGAGGAGGAGGGAGCGACCGAGGGGAGCCATTCGGCCCAGCCATAGATGAACCAGAACCCAAAATGCAACCGCTTGTGAGACACCCCAATGAGCATGGTGGCCTCTCTGTGTCCACCCCCTTAGAGGTGGAATGTGATTGAGGCTCGGGGGAGTCACCAGTGGACAAGGTGAACGGAAAAGACATCACACACGTAAATGAATGATTAAGAAGCAATCGCGCTTCTTAATGGGTAAGGAACCGGGGGTTGTGTAAATCTAAAAACAAGCAGTGGGGCGCTTACACTGTTTCTGTTCTGAAAATCTCTCAACAGCTCGACAATGCCTTTCTAGATGGCCTGGAAGCCCTGGACAGCGTTGCATCAAGCAGGGAAGATGAACCGAGCCCACCTTGGTTTTGCTCAATGCCGATACAAATTGTTGAAGAGGACTCTGAGGATGATGGCCATGAGGTGTTTCGGAGGAGGCTTGGCATAGAACTAACTGGGCCAGTGCCACATCGTGAGCGTAAAAAAGTCATGCGGACTATTGTACACGTTGCTGTTTATGCTGCCCTTAAGCACTGCCTTAGGGAAAAGCTTTGTGGAGATTGCGAGGGCCGTGTCATAGGTGCGCCAGCCCAACGGCCCCATGACTGGGTGACTTGGACTTCAGTGGATATCAACCGCAAGCTCCAGGGCCTATGTGCTGAGCTGGGTTTGGAAAGCTGATTAAACACCGTTATTGCCAGAGGTTCTGCTGTGCAATGTCTGTGCCTAAGCCAAGAACATTCAGCGCAAAGGGGGGGACCTTGATCAATGCTGTGCAGTTCAGTGGAGCCCCTGACCGTGTTTTAAAGAAATTAACCTGCTTACAGCTGGAGTGGAAAAATTGCAGGAAGCTTCAGGTTCATTTTCTTTAAAACACAGTCAGGGTCTCCAGTCACTTGCACAGCATTTCTCCAGTTATGGCAATCATGTGAACAAGGACGTGTGTATCACTAATTGTGTTTTTTTGCTATAAAACCTGTTGACAAATCTCTATTCGGGGGACACCAGTTTGCTGGTCCCCCCACCGCATGCTCGTAATAAAGGGGCCTCGGGTGATTCTGAGCCAAGCATAACGCGGGGTCGTTTTTCCACGACACGGCGTGGTATTGGCCGTCTAGTCTGCACAAAAAGTTACAGATCCCTGCTTAAGGACAAGACTATTTGTAAGAAATCTAAAAAGATTCAGTTAGAGAATGGTGAGGAGACAAACACGCGATAGAAAACTTGGTAGCTGTAAATTAAAAAAAACAAACCCTATTGAAAAGGGCTTTGTGACTATCTGTGTTTCTGTTCGAAGGCTTTTGGCCCTTAAATGAGCTAAAAGTTTTCATGAAGCATCTTGGTTTGGTTTCAAGGAGCTGTATGTCTTTTAAATAAAAAATCAATTGTTTGTGAGAACCTAGCGCTTGTGGGTTTTGTGTGTAAAAGTGACCCATTTACAGCAAAAAGCTGAAATGTATGTTGTGGGTGGGGGGAAAAATCCTAAGAAATGTGCTTACAATAAAACAAACAGGTTGTTCAGACCTGTGTTTGAGTACAATAGAGTTGACTTATCCTGTTGAACTGAGTGGATTTAACACCCCCCACCCCTCACTGAATAGCCAGGGTGACTGCGATTACTTACCCTTGTTGCCATAGGGTTAAATTTGATGGGGGTGGTTGGGGTGAATGGTGAGTTCTGATTAATATGAAATGAAATAAAAGCTCAGGAATTCGCAGATGCTATTGGACAGTTTAAATATAACTGCCGGAGTTGGCAGAACTCAATTGGACAGTTTCAATATGACCCCAGGAGTTTGTGGAACATTATTGGACAGATTAAATATGGCCCTGGAGTTGGTTTAATGCTATGGGTCATTCTTTCTGGAAAACACCCCACCCCAAACTTATGCATGAAAGAAACGTGTTTAAAAAAAAAACTCAAGCCCCAAGACATTCATTGATATCTGCAAAGGGCCCCCCCGCTTGGAAATGGGTACTGTTCAATACTGTAAGAAGGCCCCACAGAAAAATTTATTTTAACTTACAGAAAAAAAGAAAAAAGAAAAAAAAAAGCCCTGTTGTGCAGACAGCTTGGTTCCCCCACCCCAGATCACCACAGGGTGTGCTATGGGAGGGGTGCCTAAAGTCCTTCAGGATCTATTAGTTCAGAGCTGTGGGGATTAAATTAACCTGCTAGCTACTATGCTGAAGGCTGTTTGAAACAATGGGCTAAGATGGTATAAAAACCTCAGATCTGTTGGAGACCTTTTCAACAGAAACTTTCTTGAAAGGCTGCTGGACGGCAGACAGAGGTACGACTTGCTGGCTTGAACTCTGAAACGATATACTGTATAATGCCACTCTTTGCCCAGGCTGTCTTATGAAAATAATGGTGCCTATCTTTATTGCAGCGTGATCTGCTTCGCATGGAACCAGTAACTTTAAGCTGCAGTTCACCACCAGGCCAAGGTAAAAGACATTTTAACTATAGTTGTGCTTAATACTGTTTTAAAAAACTTTAAGTATTGCACAGTTTGTATAGGGATTTGGTGGTAACAGTAACTAACATTTTTGCTTGTTCTTTAACCTGAAGGCCCAAACACACATTGGAGGAACAGAACAAGCATGTGCCTGCAACACATGATCCCTTAGTGAAAGGGAACTTTTTTGCAACTGACTTTTAAATGCATTGGGGGGGGGGTGTTATTGAAAAGTATATGGAGGCAAACTTGGTTTGGTGTGTTTGTAAAGCTGCTGATTTGCGTGTGAGAGAGGTCTGGGCAAGGCATAGGTGTAGGGTTTTTAAAAAGTATTTGGTTTGTTTCACACTAAAAAGTTTTTTATTTACTGTGCATAATGTGATGTGTTTTTAAAAATGGGTTTGAGGCAATTGTGGGGAATCATACTAACTAACCCAAAGGCCCAAGCACACATGGCTGGAGGACAGAACAAGCAGGGGCCTTTCAAATGCATGGGTTGGGGGCAGGGGAGGGTTATTGAAAAGTATATGGCTGCAAACTTGGAAGCTCTTCTGAGCTGGAATTGTATTTTCCACAGGGCAGGATGAATGGCAGACGCTATTTGCTTAAAGAAACCAGCCAGTGCTCCAGGTAAAGCTCAAACTCACCATCGCAGCTTCCCTCCACTGGGGAGGTGACTGGTTTAAACCACCTGGGTCTGGAGCTTCTCAAGGGTGAGCTTAAGGTGTCTCTTAAGAGGAGGAGGTGGAGGAGGAAGTGTCTCTTCCATTCCTGTCTAGCCCCACCTGTCTCTTGTCCTCCTTCAGCCCCTCTTCTTCCCTGCTGGGGTGATGCAGAGACAAGTTCCCAGCTGGGGGTGTCCCAGAGAGGCTGGAACCAATGGAGTATGTGTGGGACATGGAGAAGGCTGTGACTTTGGGTGGGTGGAGGGGCTGTTAGGGAATGAGTGATGGAAATCAAAGGGGAAGTGAAAGTCAGGCCCTTGTCTGAGTATTATGACCCTGTGTGGTGCTGCCATTCCCCTTCCACAACCTCCCCGACCTCCTCTGTCATTGAACCCAGCAGTTGTAACCTGTCCTCATCACAGATGTGCTGCGTAGCTCTGCCTCAGCTAGCGAGTGTCCCTCTCAGACAGCAGAAGCAGATCACAGACTCACGTAGGAGTGATGGGCAGATCCCCTCTCAGTGCCGCATTCACCTGGAAGGTGCTTTGCAAAACGCAACACTTCCCCTGTGTAAGAGAAACACCCTCCTCTCACACACCCCTCACTTTGCTCTCCGTGGGGCTGTTTCTCCTGTGGGATCTGGCTCTTCCTGGGAGGTCCACGGTCAGTCTTCAAAACTCCTGTTTGGGGAACAGGAGTTATCCCCATGGAAATCGCTTCACTTCTTTCTCAGGGCCACTTCTTTCTCAGAGCCACCTGGCTTTGAGGTTAGGTTTAGCCTTGCTCTCCCCTGTCTTGCTTCCCGGCGGGCTCTTGACCACCTTCTGGGGCTTGGCAGCTTTGACCTTTTGGGTTTTTTTTTTTCTTCCTTTTTTGTCCCTGCTGCAGCCACCACTTTCTTAGGACTATTCCTGCACATGGGCATGGTGGCCTTTCTGGGGATCCTGGCAGCTCTAGCCAGCTTCTTGGGGGCTATTTTCCTCCTCAGAGCCATGGGCTGGTTCTTGTGCCTTGACTGGGGCCCATCTCCTGCTGGCTGACTGGGAAGGAGCCAAGTGCTGCTGATCTCTGCTAACTCCTGAGCCCCAGCTGGATGTGGTTCTTGTTCTTCTGCACAGCATCGCTCGTGGAGAACAAGGACCTGCAAATGTACAGTCATAGTCTATCTTTGTTTAAAGAATGAAAACAAACTAGCGCCTCAGAGGACCGGAACGGATTTCAGCTGATGGACAGGTTTGCTCAGTGTTTGTACATTTTAACAGGAAAAATGTTGAATGATTAAATTCATTTCACGTCCCCGTTCAGTGGAACTCCTGAACATACAGGAGATGGATATGAAAATATAGTTCAATTGAAAAAGAGGACATTTAAGAGAGCAGCTGGATTTGAACCAGAAACCTCTTGATCCGCCATCAAATGCACCACCACTGAGTTCTCTCAGGCAGTTGAGTGTTGGAGCCAGTGATCTTGAAGAGTGTGAAGGGGACACTTATTTCAAAGAGCTTCTCTTCCATTCCCAGACATGGGTGGTTTTAAAAATGGGCTTTTATTACATTTTCTATGTGCATGTAAACACCACAGCTTGCACAGTCCCCACAACTGCTCAGTCTCACCAGAGCACAATAACTTTGGAGGCCCCACACCCAGCTACCCACCTCTGTGGTCTTTAACCTCTTCAACAGTTCTCCAATGCCTTAAAGCCACAGGGCACATCATGTAATTTGACCCCATTAATCCCTATATCATTAATGACTGAATGCCCAAAGAATTCCCTTCTGACCAGAAGCAGAGAGCTCCTGGGAGCATCAGCCACCCCGCTGTGCCCTGGAGCAGAGGGGCTCTGGCAGCAGGCAGGGCCCATAGTGCACAGTCACTTTGTTATATTTTGCACACGTTCTGGGTCTGCGGGAGAATTCTTGTCTCCCGTACAGCAGGCCTGGGCTTAATTCGTGGCCAGTGCAGACCTGAGTTTCATGCTTAGGTGTAGAAATTGCAGAATTTAAGCTTGAAGGCAGGCCAGTTCCCTCCCCTGCCCCCATAGCATTTCACATCTTTACATCCAAACTCAATGACTTTCTGAGTGATCTGTCCTAGTTCAACCGTACAGTACTGGGGTCCATCTAGGACTCACTGGGTAAAATTCTCTGGACTGTTATGGCAGGTCAAGTAGGGAGAGGGAGGGGTCCACTGGAGGCGCTTAGTCTCCTGCTTGGCAGTACTTTTAAAAGGAAGGCAGAGGATGGGAACACTCCTGCCACTGGAGAATGGGGCCATTGATCCCACTGCTTCTCGCATGCAAAGTGAGTGCTCAACCACTTGAGCTAATTCCACTGCACACAAGTAGATGTCCTCAGCCACCTGTCTCATTCCAGAGGACAAAACGACCCTGCGGCTGCCCATGGCTCCTTTCCGAAAGGGCCGCTTGGCAGGCTGTTTTCTGGGGGCCGGCTAGCTCAGCTGGTGAGAACGTGGTGCTAATAACGCCCAAGGGCGGCAGGTTTGTAGAAATTTTGGTTGTCGTCCAGAACCTGCCCCTCCAAATTCCCCCCACCTCTCCACCCACCTGCCTAAGGCTTTGGGTTTGGGTGGGGCTCTGGGGTGCAGGATCTGGGAGGGAGTTTGGGTGTATGAGGGTGAGGGGTCAGGCTCTGGGAGGAAGTTTGGGTGGGGGAGGGTGTCTTGGGTGCAGGCTCTGGGAGGAAGTTTGGGTGCAGGCTCTGAGCTGGGCAGGGGATTGGGGTCCAGGGGGGTGAGAGGTGCAGGCTCTGGAAGGGAATTTGGGTGCTGGATGCAGGCTCTTGGCTGGGGCAAGAGGTGGATGTGGTGGAGGGAGTGAGGGGTGTGAGCTCTGGGAGGGAGTTTGGGGGCTAGATGGGGTGGGTGTGCAGGAGGGAATTTGGGAACAGGAGGTGTGTGTGGGTAGGGGTGTGGGTGCAGGATCTGGAAGGGGTCGAGGGGTTCGGTGCTTACCTGGGGCACCCCTCCAGCAGCGGTTCCTAGGTGGGGCAGGCCAGGAGGTCTCCATGAGCTCCTGTCCCCATCGCCCCCGCAACATTTCATTGGCCACAGGAGATTCGGGGCAGAGGCAGCATGCAGAGACACAGCCTTCCACCCCCTCCAGGCCACAGGGACGTGGCACCAGACACGTGGAGCGAGTGCGCAGGAAGCCGCTCAGGCCTGCTGTCCTGCCGGTGGTGGCAGTGGGGCCATTTTCAATCGCCCAGGGGCGGCTGGCAGGGCTGGGGGATGCGCAGGGGTGGCAGGTGGGGCCGGGGGAGAGACCTGGTCCCCAACTTTGCTGGAGCCAGGCCCCTGGGCCAGGAATATCCCTGGTGCCCAGCACCATGGGCCCATATAACTCACCACCTATGGCTTAGGGCCTGGGGCTTTTGGAGTTGACAGACCAAAGGTCTATTCCCCTCCCCTTTGGGATGTCTCTAGTCACTGGGTCTGGCAGCTGCAGCCCGTGGGTTTGTTCCAAGGGGAAGTCAAACTGCAGCACGACAAGGACAATGTGGCCGCACCCAATAGGCCCCTGGAAGAGGACGGGGAGTCTGTTCCCCAACTTGTGGTGGCACGGGGCAAACCCCACCCCCTTTCTGGGACTCCCACAAAGATCTGCTCAGGCAATTCGCTGGGTGTGTCCTGCCCACTCACCAACCCACCAGCTCCCCTCTCAGACACTCATGGGCCAGCCAGGGAGACAGGGACAGGAGCTAGGTCTGCAGAGACAAAATCCTGCAGTACTCACCCACCCGGGGACTCTTTTCATGCCATGTAGCAGTGGATCCATGGAACACACGACCATTAGCAAGGCTCCAAGCCAGGACCTTGAAAGCCGTCCTCTCCCACTGGATGCACGAGGAAGTCTAGAAGCTAAATATAAGGAGCAGGATCTTGGCCAGGCTCCAGCTTTCCATATTAACCAAACCACCAGTGCACACGGGTCCACAAGCTGGCGATTTCTCCTGTGGCTGCTAGATGGCCCAGTCTGGGGCACCCCACGACAGAAAGGATGGCTCAGGTCACCTGTGGGGGGGATCATTCTCCGAGCAGCCTTCCTGCCCCATCGCTTTGTGAGGGCGTCCCACAACGCAACGAGGGCTAGATGATGAACCCCAATGTCCCCAGGAATTCTGAGGGACAATGGCTAAAGGTGTGTGCGGGGGAAATGCTCTCACCTTAATCTAGTGTTTTCCATGCCTTGAATTTGGCCAGCACCAGGTGGGTCAGGCTCCCTAGGTACCAAACCTCTCTGAGGCTCTTACCTGCTCCACAGGGACATCTGTCTTCTCACTAAATTAGCAGTGGGAAAGGGGAAAACCCCAAGGAGGCTCCTCCTCGCGCTCACAGGCATGACCCTGTATTCTCTCACAGTCCTCAAGGGGAGACCTTAAGAAAGAGACTCCCTGCAGCAAAGCCATTTCCCCCACCCTGCAGCCTCTTTACCTGCCCGTTGTCATAGACTCTCTGTGAGGTCACCGCCTCCCAACCGCCTTTGACCAATCAGCTGAGGTCCTGCAAAAGGCTAGTGTGATGTCACTGCCCTGGCCAGCCCTTTTGCATGTTTGAGCTGCTCCTGCTGTGTCACACCCCCACCCCCCCTCACTCAGTGTTAGTTCTGGAGATCAAGCAGGCGACACATGAAAACATCAGAGGCTGCTCAATGTGCCACACTTAGTTTTGCAGAGATTTGTAGATGTTAAGGCGAGAAGAGACCTTTGGATCATCCAATCATAGAATCATAGGACTGGAAGGACCCCAAGAGGTCATCGAGTCCAGTCGCCTGCACTCAAGGCAAGACTAAGTACTATATAGATCATCTCTGACAGGTGTTTGTCTAACCTGCTCTTAAAAATCTCCAATGATGGAGATTCCACAACCTCCCTAGGCAATTTATTCCAGTGCTGAACCACCCTGACAGTTAGGAAGTTTTTCTTAACAACCAACCTAAACCACCCTTGCTGCAATTTAAGCCCATTGCTTCTTGTCCTATCATCAGAGGTTAAGGAGAATCATTTTTATTCCTCCTCCTTGTAACAACCTTTTACGTACTTGAAAACTGTTATGTCCCCTCTCAGTCTTCTCTTCTCCAGACTAAACAAATCCAATTCTTTCAATCTGATTAAAGTTTTCTAGACTTTAATCATTTTTGTTGCTCTTCTCTGGACTTTCTCCAATTTGTCCGCATCTTTCCAGAAATGTGATGCCCAGAACTGGACACAATACTCCAGTTGGGGCCTAACCAGCCCAGAGTAGAGTGGAAGAATGACTTCTCGTGTCTTGCTCACAACACACCTGTTAATGCATCCCAGAATCCCGTTTGCTTTTTTTGCAACAGCATCACACTGTTCACTCACATTTAGCTTGTTTCCACTATAACCCCTAGATCCCTTTCTGCCGTACTCCTTCCTAGACAGTCTCTTCCCATTCTGTATGTGTGAAACTGATTGTTCCTTCCTAAGTGGAGCACTTTGCATTTGTCTTTATTAAACTGCATTCTGTTTACTTCAGACCGTTTCTCCAATTTGTCCAGATCATTTTGAATTATGACGCTATCATCCAAAGCAGTTGCAGTCCCTCCCAGTTTGGTATCATCTGCAAACTTAATAAGCGTACTTTCTATGCCAATATCTAAGTCGTTGATGAAGATATTGAACAGAGCCGGTCCCAAAACAGACCCCTGCGGAACCACACTTGGTCTACCTTTCCAGCAGGATTGGGAATCATTAATAACTACTCTCTGAGTTCGGTTATCCAGCCAGTTATGCACCCACCTAATAGTAGCCCCATCTAAATTGTATTTGCCTAGTTGATCAATAAGAATATCATGCGAGACCGTATCAAATGCCTTACTAAAGTCTAGGTATACCACATCCTTCTCTTCTCCCTTATCCACAAGACTCGTTATCGTATCAAAGAAAGCTATCAGATTGGTTTGACATGATTTGTTCTTTACAAATCCATGCTGGCTATTCCCTATCACCTTACCACCTCCAAGTGTTTGCAGATGATTTCCTTAATTACTTGCTCCATTATCTTCCCTGGCACAGAAGTTAAACTAACTGCTCTGTAGTTTCCTGGGTTGTTTTTGTTTCCCTTTTTAAAGATGGGCACTATGTTTGCCCTTTTCCAGTCTTCTGGAATCTCTCCTGTCTCCCATGATTTTCCAAAGATAATAGCTAGAGGCTCAGATACCTCCTCTATTACCTCCTTGAGTAGTCTAGGATGCATTTCATCAGGCCCTGGTGACTTGCAGGCATCTAACTTTTCTAAGTGATTTTTAACTTGTTCTTTTTTAATTTTATCTTCTAAACCTGCCCCCTTCCCATTAGCATTCACTCTGTTAGGCATTCCTTCAGACTTCTCGGTGAAGACCGAAACAAAGAAGTCATTAAGCATCTCTGCCATTTCCAAGTTTCCTGTTACTGTTTCTCCCTCCTCACTGAGCAGTGGGCCTACCCTGTCCTTGGTCTTCCTCTTGCTTCTAATGTACTGATAAAAAGTCTTCTTGTTTCCCTTTATTCCCATAGCTAGTTTGAGCTCATTTTGTGCCTTTGCCTTTCTAATCTTGCCCCTGCATTCCTGTGTTGTTTGCCTATATTCATCCTTTGTAATCTGTCCTAGTTTCCATTTTTTATATGACTCTTTTTTATTTTTTAGATCATGCAAGATCTCGTGGTTAAGCCAAGCTGGTCTTTTGCCACATTTTCTATCTTTCCTACCCAGCGGAATAGCTTGCTTTTGGGCCCTTAATAATGTCCCTTTGAAAAACTGCCAACTCTCCTCAGTTGTTTTTCCCCTCAGTCTTGATTCCCATGGGACCTTACCTATCAGCTCTCTGAGCTTACCAAAATCCGCCTTCCTGAAATCCATTGTCTCTACTTTGCTGTACTCCCTTCTATCCCTTAGAATTGCAAACTCTAGGATTTCATGATCACTTTCACCCAAGCTGCCTTCTACTTTCAAATTCTCAAGGAGTTCCTCCCTATTTGTTCATAGAATCATAGAATCATAGAATCTCAGGGTTGGAAGGGACCTCAGGAGGTCATCTAGTCCAACCCCCTGCTCAAAGCAGGACCAAACCCAACTAAATCATCCCAGCCAGGGCTTTGTCAAGGCTGACCTTAAAAGCCTCTAAGGAAGGAGATTCCACTACCTCCCTAGGTAACCCATTCCAGTTCTTCACCACCCTACTAGTGAAAAAGTTTTTCCTAATATCCAACCTAAACCTCCCCCTCTGCAACTTGAGACCATTACTCCTTGTTCTGTCATCTTCTACCACTGAGAACAGTCTAGATCCATCCTCTTTGGAACCCCCTTTCAGGTAGTTGAAAGCAGCTATCAAATCCCCCCTCATTCTTCTCTTCTGCAGACTAAACAATCCCAGTTCCCTCAGCCTCTCCTCATAAGTCATGTGCTCCAGCCCCCTAATCATTTTTGTTGCCCTCCGCTGGACTCTCTCCAATTTGTCCACGCCCTTCTTGTAGTGTGGGGCCCAAAACTGGACACAGTACTCCAAATGAGGCCTCACCAGTGCTGAGTAGAGGGGGATGATCACATCCCTTGATCTGCTGGAAATGCCCCTACTTATACAACCCAAAATGCCATTAGCCTTCTTGGCAACAAGGGCACACTGTTGACTCATATTCAGCTTTTCGTCCACCGTAACCCCTAGGTCCTTTTCTGCAGAACTGCTACCCAGCCATTCGGTCCCTAGTCTGTAGCAGTGCATGGGATTCTTCCGTCCTAAGTGCAGGACTCTGCACTTGTCCTTGTTGAACCTCATCATATTTCTTTTGGCCCAATCCTCTAATTTGTCTAGGTCCCTCTGTATCCTATCCCTACCCTCCAGCGTATCAACCACTCCTCCCAGTTTAGTGTCATCTGCAAACTTGCTAAGGGTGCAGTCCACACCATCCTCCAGATCGTTAATGAAGATATTGAACAAAACCGGCCCCAGCACCGACCCTTGGGGCACTCCACTTGATACCGGCTGCCATCTAGACATGGAACCATTGATCACTACCCGTTGAGCCCGACCATCTAGCCAGTTTTCTATCCACCTTACCGTCCATTCATCCAGCCCAGACTTCTTTAACTTGCTGGCAAGAATACTGTGGGAGACTGTATCAAAAGCTTTGCTAAAATCCAGAAATAGTACATCCACTGCTTTCCCCTCATCCACAGAGCCGGTTATCTCGTCATAGAAGGCAATTAGGTTAGTCAGGCATGACTTGCCCTTGGTGAATCCATGCTGACTGTTCCTGATCACTTTCCCCTCCTTTAAGTGGTTCAGGATTGATTCCTTGAGGACCTGTTCCATGATTTTTCCAGGGACTGAGGTGAGACTGACTGGCCTGTAGTTCCCTGGATCTTCCTTCTTCCCTTTTTTAAAGATGGGCACTACATTAGCTTTTTTCCAGTCATCCGGGACCTCCCCCGATCGCCATGAGTTTTCAAAGATAATGGCCAATGGCTCTGCAATCTCATCGGCCAACTCCTTTAGCACCCTCGGATGCAGCGCATCCGGCCCCATGGACTTGTGCTCGTCCAGCTTTCCTAAATAGCCCCGAACTACTTCTTTCTCCACAGAGAGCTGGTCACCTCCTCCCCATACCGCGCTGCAGAGTGCAGCTGTCTGGGAGCTGACCTTGTCTGTGAAGACAGAGGCAAAAAAAGCATTGAGTACACTAGCTTTCTCCACATCCTCTGTCACTAGGTTCCCTCCCTCATTCAGCAAGGGGCCCACACTTTCCTTGACTTTCTTCCTGTTGCTAACATACCGAAAGAAACCCTTCTTGTTACTCCTAACATCTCCGGCTAGCTGCAACTCCAAGTGTGATTTGGCCTTCCTGATTTCACACCTGCATGCCTGAACAATACTTTTATACTCCTCCCTGGTTATTTGTCCAATCTTCCACTTCTTGTAAGCTGTTCTTTTGTGTTTAAGACGAGCAAGGATTTCACTGTTAAGCCAAGCTGGTCGCCTGCCATATTTACTTCTCTTCCTACACATCGGGATGGTTTGTTCCTGCAACCTCAATAAGGTTTCTTTGAAATACAGCCAGCTTTCCTCGACTCCTTTCCCCGTCATGTTATTCTCCCAAGGGACCTTGCCCATCAGTTCCCTGAGGGAGTCAAAGTCTGCTTTTCTGAAGTCCAGGGTCTCTGTTCTACTGCTTTCCCTTTTTCCTTGTGTCAGGATCCTGAACTCGACCATCTCATGGTCACTGCCCCCCAGGTTCCCATCCACTATTGCTTCCTCTACTATTTCTTCCCTGTTTGTGAGCAGCAGGTCAAGAAGAGCTTTTCCCCTAGTTGGTTCCTCCAGCACTTGCACCAGGAAATTGTCCCCTACACTATCCAGAAACTTCCTAGATTGTCTGTGCACTGCTGTATTGCTCTCCCAGCAGATATCGGGGTGATTAAAGTCACCCATGAGAACCAGGGCCTGTGATCTAGCAACTTCTGTTAGTTGCTGGAAGAAAGCCTCGTCCACCTCATCCCCCTGGTCCGGTGGTCTGTAGCAGACTCCCACCACGACATTACCCTTGTTGTTCATACTTCTAAATTTAATCCAGAGACACTCAGGTTTTTCTGCAGTTTCATACTGGAGCTCTGAGCAGTCATACTGCTCTCTTACATACAACACAACTCCCCCACCTTTTCTGCCCTGCCTATCCTTCCTGAACAGTTTATATCCATCCATGACAGTACTCCAATCATGTGAGTTATCCCACCAAGTCTCTGTTATTCCAATTACATCATAATTCCCTGACTGTGCCAGGACTTCTAGTTCTCCCTGCTTGTTCCCCAGGCTTCTTGCATTAGTGTATAGGCATTTAAGATAACTCGCTGATTGTCCAGCTTTCTCGGTCTGAGACAGGAGTCCTCCCCTCTTGTAATCTCCTGCTTGTGCTTCCTCCCGGTATCCCACATCCCCACTTACCTCGGGGCTTTGGTCTCCTTCCCCCGGTGAACCTAGTTTAAAGCCCTCCTCACTAGGTTAGCCAGCCTGCTTGCAAAGATGCTCTTCTTCTAAAATCAAGTCTAGAACAGCTTCCCCTCTAGTAGCTTTTTCAACCTTCTGGATGGCCCAGTGGGATCCCAGCTAGGCGGACAGACTGGAAAATGGATCTTCCAGTCTCTCCGTTCCAGGTCTCCCCAGCATTAAGATAAAATTGCCTCCTCCCCCCACCCCCGACGTTGAGCTCTCCACCAAGAGGTATTGGGGCCTGTCTGTATGTGGGGATTCTGCCAGCAGCTCCCCAGCATGGCTCCCGGGAGGTTGGCCAAGACCTTGTGCAGAGCCTATACCGGAAGGGAAAGCCACGGGTCAGGGGCTACACCTGCCACAGGACAGCAAGGGGTGGGAAGCACTGGTGAGACCCCAGACACATACCCAGGCCTCTCTGATTCACATCCTCCTGCAGGCTTTGTCCCCGACCATTTCTTCTTTCTCTAGACGAGACATTTTCACAAATGTCAGAATGCCTTGGTGCTCAACACCACGATACAACCCTTTCTCCTCCCCAAAGTGCTTTAATGCCCGTTCTCTTGCCCAGCCTCACTCCTGCCAGGCATTACAGACGTGTCTCGCTTCCCATTGCACCTATTGGGATGCTGAGGTACAGAGAGAGAAAATGACCTACCCCAGGTCACACGGCAAAGCGATGGCAGAGCTAGAGAGAAAAGCCAACAGCTCTCACTCTCGCTGTCATCAGCAGACAACAAGCCCCCCGGGGGAGGGACAGAGGCCAGCAATTGAGGGGGGTGTGTGGAATTTTCATCGACACAGATTTCTGTTAGAAAATCCCATGAACATTAATCAAGGTTGATTTGTGGAATCATGAATCAATTTGGATGAAAATTCTTTGCAAAAATATTTTGTTTTCCAAACCAAAAGCATCTCCCGTTTGTGGCGTCCCCTTAAACTGTCTCTTCGCACACAAAGAGGAGACACTTTGATTTAGAAACGAGATAAGATGCTTCAGTCAGGGTACGTAGTTGCTCCCCTTACTGATTTAAAGATAATAAAATACCAGTACAATTGACTCTTTCAGCCATTACACAGCAGACCCCACTGACGGCATCTAACCGGGGTCGGCTGGGGCCAGGTCACCCTGTCAAACATTCGGATACCCCGGGGAACGGGAAAGTGCGAGGCTGCAGCGCCACCTAGTGGCCACAAGACAAATCGCCGGCTGCGGCACCTGTGTGCACTGGTGTTTCGGTTAACGTGGAAAGCTGCATAATGCAAGGTTGGGAAAACGGGGGTCTGCTGCACTACATCATAATCAGCAATGACTCAACCCGATAGGACACCTCCTGTGCTACACTGCTACTAGTGACCTCTCAGACAGGTCCCCACAGCTCCCCAGCCTTCCCCCACAAGGAGGCAGGTGTGAGAGGCTTGTTAACGCTAACCAACAGAGGGAGAAACGAAGGCTGAGAAAGGCGAAGGGCCTTGTCTACATCCCAGAGCCTGTCGGCACAGAGTTGGGAACAGGACCCGGGTGTCCTGACTGTCAAACTAACCATCAGTCTGGAGTTTCACGCACTGAATGATCAGAACACAGTGACCTCGAATGAGCTACAGACCAACCACCATTCACACTGATTATTCAGCATGTGTTGTAGAAGCACTAGAACATCCGAGAGAACCAGAAACGGCTAAGAGACAGCCAATGGCGAGAAGGAAGGAGAACAATTCACCAAGCAGATGATTGGTTCTGGCTTATTTGCTGGGCCTTAAAAGAGAACAACAAAGTCCTGAGTCTCCTCCCTGTCACTAGATCCTCTGCTCAGCCAATCAGGAGGGGAGCAAGCAGTGGATCATTTCCTGCTGCACGATGGGTTTGTCCAATGTGTTGTGTTTCATTCCTTAGATCTGGTGCCACTGCCCATCCCTTAAGCCTTGTAGTTTACCAAGAATTAAACTAAATATCTGTTCAGATACAAGGGAGTGTCTGTGTCCATTCCTGCTAGCTGCACAGGGGTTTGATGTTGCTGCTTTCAATACTCCGGCTCTGCCGGGATAAGGAACTGAAGGAGGGAGATGATTTTCTGACAGGGAGGGACGGCTCCTCTTAAAGGTGTTTGGCAGGCAGCCTCCTTCCCAGGTCTGTCCCGACAACACCCAGTTGAAAAGGGACCCTCCTCAGCCCGGTGAAAACGAGCGAGTGAGTGAGCGGGGGGAGAGCGAGCGACGGAGGGAGATGGAGTGAGCGGGCCGGGACCTCGGCGAAGGGGCGGGATGAGGGTGTTCAGTTTTGTGGGGTCAGAAAGTTGGCAACCCCAGATGCAGGGGAAACAACTCAAACACCGAACGAGGCTGGCCAGGGGCAGGACATCAGCTTTGAGGGGAGGGGTGGGTGTGGCAGTGACATCACAAAGGCCTTTTGCAGGAACTCGGCCTATTGGGCAAATGTGGTGGGGAGGGGGTGACCTCACAGAGAGACCCCGACATCAGCCGGGCAGGACAGAGGTGCAGGCCAGGCCAGGCTCTGAGACCCTCCCCCTGCTTTGCTGCCGCAAGTCTCCTTCAAAAGGTCTCTCCTCGAGGGCTGAGAGAGAATTAGGATTCATGGATGTGAGCATGAGGAGGAACCTCTGTGGAGTTTTCTCCTTTCCTACCACTGATTGTGCCGAAAACAAACTTCCCTTTGACAAGGTAAGAGGCTCAGAGAGGTTTGGAACCTGTTCAGTCTGATCCACCTGGCACAGGCAGCATTCTAGGCCCAGGAAACACTGGCTTCAGGTGGCAGAATTTGATTTCCTCCCTAGGTTTTGATGATTGGAATCCGTGGGGACATTGGGGTGTATCCTTTTTGGTTTCCCTTTTCCTCTTTCCTCCCTCCTTTCTCCTCTTCTCTTGCTTCTTTTTTCCCTTTTCCAGCTTCCCTCCCTCTACCTAGGAGGGACATGTGTGGAGTGTGGGTGGGGGAGGGGGTTGCTCTCATTGCAGGAGGTCCTCACCAAGAGGTGGGTCTGGGTCTGAGAGTGATCCCCTCTTATGGTGTCCTGGGCCGTCCTTTGGGACATCTGGTGAGACCCCTCAGCCTCCCGCCCCTCAGAGTCTCAGTGCTGATTGGCTGAGCAGGGGGCTATCAACACCAAGGAGACTCAGGTCTCTTTTCAAATCAGGCAAATAAGTCACAACCAATCCAATGTATGGAATTAATCTGGCTGCTTCTCTCCATTAATTGTCTTTTGGCAGGTCATGATTTCCTCTAATGTTCTAGGTCTTCTAACATACTTGCTGAATAATTACTATGAACCACTGTTGGTCTCTAGCTCACTTGAGGGCACTTTATTCTGATCACTCAATGTGTGAAATTCAAGATGTGAGAGAGAGGCTGAAAGTCAGGAGCAGTGTTTCCTCTAATTTGTTATGTCCATATGCGGAATGAATTTTGTTTTGGGCACAAATATGGAGGTGAGGTGTGACACATCACCTGCATATTGCGCTCATTACAAAATTCATTCTGCACATGGATGGTGTGTGGCAGGGGTGAGGCTGAAGGGTTTGGAGTGTGGGAGGGGCTCGGGGGGGTGAGGGTTGGGGTGCAGGGGGGGTGAGGATCCGGCTGGGATCAGGGGTGCAGGGGGTGAGGGCTCTGGGGTGGGGCTGGGAATGAGGAGATTGGGGAGCAGGTTGCCCCAGGGAGAGAGGACTCCCACCTCCAGCCCTCTCTTCCCACAGCAGCTCAGGGCCAGGTGAGAGGGTACCTGTCTCCAAGCCGCAGCAGCGCCGGTGGGGCTGGGTTGGGACTGGGGGAGGGGACAGAATTTATTTTTCCGAAGACAAAAGGAGGAAGGGAAGGAGTTATGCTTCAGTTTTTACCTCATAAACTTAAGTCCTGTCTAACCTACAGGACACTATGGGAATAAGACACCATGTCGTGTGGTGACATCACAAGAGCAGAGGATGTGAGAACTACAGCAACAGAGAGGGCAGGGGATTTAGAGTCAGATTGTTTCAAATGCTGCATTCGTCGGCTGACATTTAACAGCAACGCTTAGCTAATACCATGGAGAAAGTAGGGGCATTTCCAGCAGATCGAGGGATGTGATCATTCCCCTCTACTCAGCACTGGTGAGGCCTCATCTGGAGTACTGTGTCCAGTTTTGTGCCCCACACTACAAGAAGGACGTGGACAAATTGGAGAGAGTCCAGCGGAGGGCAACAAAAATGATTAGGGGGCTGGAGCACATGACTTATGAGGAGAGGCTGAGGGAACTGGGATTGTTTAGTCTGCAGAAGAGATGGATGAGGGGGGATTTGATAGCTGCTTTCAACTACCTGAAAGGGGGTTCCAGAGAGGATGGATCTACACTGTTCTCAGTGGTAGAAGATGACAGAACAAGGAGTAATGGTCTCAAGTTGCAGAGGGGGAGGTTTAGGTTGGACATTAGGAAAAACTTTTTCACTAGTAAGGTGGTGAAGAACTGTAATGGGTTACCTAGGGAGGTAGTGGAATCTCCTTCCTTAGAGGTTTTTAAGGTCAGGCTTGACAAAGCCCTGGCTGGGATGATTTAGTTGGATTGGTCCTGCTTTGAGCGGGGGGTTGGACTAGATGACCTCCTGAGGTCCCTTCCAACCCTGATATTCTATGATTCTATGAAAGGAATTCTCTGCTAAAGATTCAACGTGCTCCTTTGGCCAACTCCGCCCCTTCCCTGACCGGAGTGTGCTCAGAACAGCCCCCCCCCCCACAAGCCCACAGCTGGGCACCCAGCACAAAGCCAGGGAGGGGGTTGCTTGGCTTGTTTTACTTTTTACTTTTCAGAAGGTTTTTTCAAAAGCATTTTCTGCTCCTGTTCCCCATGGTGAGGAAGCATATGGTTGTGGGGAAGAGAACCTGAGAGCGGTGGAGCCGGGGCAGTGTGGGGGGAAGTTGGGGGAGGCTGAAGAGGGCAACGGGGGGTGGAGGTGACGGGGCGATGGGTGGAAGGGAACAGTTTGCCGGAGGCTGAAGGGGGAGATGGGGGAATGGGACATTTGGGGGGGCTAAAGGGGGCAATTGGGGCAGTTGTGGGAGGCTGAAGGGGGCAATGGGGGAAGTTGGGGGAGGCTGAAGAGGGTGATGGGGGAAGTTGGGGGAGGCTGAAGGGGGTGATGGGTTGAAGGAGGCCGGGGCAGAGAGACAGTTGGGAGGCTGCTCATCCCCTCAGGAGGGGAGGAGGAAGAGGAGCTGCCCTTCTTTCTGAAGCTGTTTCCTGTTAGAACTTGCAACTTCTCTGTTCCTGAGCAGGGTCCTGTGATGAAAAGGGAACTAGAGAGATTTGTGGTCCTGCTTTCAGCAGGGGGTTAGGCTGGATGGCCTCCTGAGGTCTCTTCCAACCCTAATTGTCTATGATTCTGTTTTTCTGTGGCGAACAGGTCCATCAATGGCTATTGGCCAGGGTGGGCAGGGATGGTGCCCCTAACCTCTGTCTGTCAGAAGCTGGGAATTGGGCAACAGGGGATGGCTCACTGGATGATTTCTGTCTGTTCATTCCCTCTGGGGCACCTGGCACCGGCCGCTGTTGGCCAACAGGACACTGAGCTAGATGGAGCTTTGGTGTGACCCAGTCTGGCCATTCTTCTCTTCCAATGCTCTTCTCACATGCTCAGTAACAGCTGCAAGTTGCTGCCCTCACGCGCCATCAGAATCTGCTCCCTGCAATCAAAGGCGGGAAAATCCCCCTGAAGGGGGGAAATCGGAGGGGCGGAATGGGCAGAGGGACAAAACTGGGACAGGATCTGGGGTTCAGATGGGGGCTGCCCTGCCAGGTAGGTGAAGAAGGGAAAACCCCCAGCTAGAGGGAGGCAGAGAGTATAAAAGTCCCCACAGATGGGGTGAGCCGGCAGCAGCAGTTCCAAACTAGGGTGTGGTGGATGGTAGAAGGACTCGTGTTCCTCACGGGATGGTCCATCTCAGCCCCCCCTCCCCAGGGCTGTGCTGTTTAAGGCCCCGGGTGACCCAGTGCCCAGGCACCACAGCTCTGCTCTAGCTGAAATGGTGACTGAGCTGCCAAGGGAGCAGAGGCGGCTCCAGGCCCCAGCACGCCAAGCACGTGCTTGGGGCGGCAAGCCGAGGGGGGGGCGCTCTGCTGGTTGCCGTGAGGGCGGCAGACAGGCTGCCTTCGGCGACTTGCCTGCGGAGGGTCCGCTGCTCCCGCGGCTTCAGCGGACCCTCCGCAGGCAAGCCGCTGAAGGCAGCCTGCCTGCCGTGCTTGGGGCGACAAAATCCCTAGAGCCACCCCTGCAAGGGAGACGTGATTCAGGGAAATAGTTTAAACCACTCCCCCCCCCATCATAAAACAAACTGATGATCATCAGTTCATCCCTTCCCCACTGAACTGCCCAGTGCCTGGCTTGGAGGTGGAGGCAGGAGGAGAGAGACAAGGGTGAGATTTCAGCATCTCCAGGTAGGTCTCATGGTTCCAGTTGCCCCAACAAACACTGTGGAGTTTTAATTCATAGCTGCAGGCCGGCTTTAGGCCTATTCCACCAATTCCCCCGAATCGGGACCCACGCCTAAGAGGGCCCTGCGCCCAGTGAGAATCCCTTCCCTGGCTAGAGGCGCCTTTTTAATTTTTACTCACCCGGCGGCGCTCTGGGTCTTCAGAGGCATTTTGGCGGCAGGTCCTTCACCTGCTCTGAGTCTTCGGCGGAACTTTGGCGGCGGGTCCTTCAGTGCCGCCGAAGACCTGGAGTGAGTGAAGAACCCACCGCCGAAGTGCCACCAAAGACTCGGAGCACCGCCCGGTGAGTACAATCTCCATGTGTTTTTTTAAGGTTTTTTTTTTTTTAGTCATCCCTGCCGGGGCCCCATCGAAACTGTTCGAATTGGGCCCCGCACTTCCTAAAGCTGGCCCTGCATAGCTGTTGTCGGTCTGGGGGAGACCCTGGTGCACCAGTGGGGGGAGGGTGTCTGACGGGGTTCGTGGTCTGGCTGTGGGGGTGGCACAGATGGAAGGTGGAGGGTCTGTGTGGTGGGGGCTGTGGGAGGGTAGGGGAGGGATTGGTGCTGTGGGACGAGGGTTGTTGGCAGGAGGCGATTGGGTTGTACGGAAGGGGACTGGGTCTGGGAGGAGTCTGGGGGAGGGAGAGGCTATGGGGGACTTGGATCGGGGGCTTGGGTCAGTGGCCTGGCTGTGGGTGTTGGGCTGGGAGGCAGTGAGAGGCAGCAGCATGGCCGCCCCCAGGGGGACACAGCATGGCTGTCGGGCTGTGGTGGGGAGAGGATGTGGGGTGGCACAGCTGGGTGGGGCGGCTGCACCTTGGCTTGGGGCGAGTAGGACAGTCAAGAGGCCTTGCAGGCTGCACTGCGAGGGGGATCATAACCACCATGGGGGGGCAACGCTGAGGGGAAGGGCCCTTCAACTAGAGCCTGAGGGTGAGTGGCCACGGCCAGAGTGAGTGTCCGACCGCGGCATCCCTGGAGCACAACCAGGGCCTGGGCAGGGGCCTGGGATGTGTGAGGAACAGACTGTGAACTGCCCTAACATTCCAGCCACAGCTGTTTGGGGTTCCCCCGGGGCACCGAGCGCGGTGACAGCGTTTCCTTTCACCTTTCCCAGTTTCTCCTTATGTTTCATGAGTTGCTGTTTCATAAACTGTGTTTGCTTTAGAACTATATGCGATGATCAGTGGGTCAGGGAAGTGTCCGGAGCAGAAAGAGTACCCCGGAGTGGGGACACTCGAGCCCTGTCCTGAGTACAACAACCAGACTGGGGGTCGAGCCCCAGGAATCCTGGGCCCAGCCTTGTCAGGGTTACGAGGACTCTGCCACAGGAGAGTAGAAGGGTGTCCTGAGTCAGACGGGCCTCTGGGTGAAGGGAGTGGGAGCAAGGACTCAGATCCGTTCGCTAGCCAATTTCACGGGGGTAGTGATACCTCTGGCACCATGAGATCGCATGAACTGGTCCTTTCCTGTGGTCTGGCTCTGGTGAGATAAGATTAAAAGGTGTTTTCACGATTGGACAAGGACAGACTCTGGGGACTGCATTATTCTCCTCGGCAATTCCATTCTGCAGTGCCCTGACAGCATGATCCCAGTTGAATGTGTGGGTTTCTCTCCCCGGCAGGGTCAGGTTTTCTGTTCACTGTTTTTAATGACTGAAATGCTCTTCTCTTCTTTGTAACCTAGGCATCCGTTTTGAATCTAATCACGGAGCGGAAGCAGAAAATAGTCACCATTCCCCCGAGATGCCCAGCTGAAGTGGGAACTTTTCAGTAAGAGCTCCCTGCTGGTTCACACATGCGTGTAGATAGCATCCATGCTGGTGTTTGTCAGTGAGGTTTCTCTGTCTGTTCTCTCAAATGTTTGCCTACTTGTTTTCTGGCTGGTGCTGGCTGAAAGGATTTAGTATCCAAGGAAGGACGTACCTCCTGGTTAGCAATCAAAGAAAGCAGCACATTCTGTGTCCAGATTATATTTAGTCGTAAATCGACATTGTGATGGTTCCCCCCCAAGGAAAATTATCCTTTCTTTAGGAAAATGACTGAAGTACGAATGCCGAACACAATTCCAATAGCGGATCCAAAGCAAGGCTTTCTGTGTGGTGATTATAAAGGCTTTAATTTAAATCAGTCCACCCTGAGATGACCAATTAAGAGTTGTTTTCTTCACTGAAGGCAGTTGAGGTCTAAACCCTTGGCTTTGTATGAATGGAAATTTGTTCCATTTACCAACCCTAATCTGGTTTCATGAGCATTGTCTGGGGTGCAAGGAGAGGCCAGTCCAATGAAGACACATTACTTTGGATGTACAGTAACTCCTCACTTAAAGTCGTCTCGGTTAACAGTGTTACGTTGCTGATCAATTAGGGAACATGCTCGTTTAAAGTTGTGTAATGCTCCCTTCTAACATTGTTTGGCAGCCGCCTGCTTTGTCTACTGCTTGCAGGAAGAGCTGCCCCTTGCAGCTAGCTGGTGGGGGCTTGGAACCAGGGTGGACAGACAGCCCCCTATCAGCTCCCTGCTCCCCTAAGTTCCCTGTACAGCAGCTTCCTACAGTTCAGCTCTGTCCCTCACCCTACTGCAATGGGCTGTTCCTGCCCTCTGCCTTGGAGCTGCTCCCCGAGACTCCTGCTTGCTGTGCAGAGGGGAGGGAGGGAAGAGGGTGGCTAATGTCAGGGTGCTCCCTCCCTCCTACTCCTACACCACGCTTACCCCATCTTCCCTAGAGCAGGGGGGACACACCAGGGCTCAAGATGGAGGGAGCTTGCAGCAGCTGCCTTCTCAGCAAGCTGATCTAATTAACAAGGGAAATGTGCATATCTCCCTCCATTCCTGCTGCCTTGTGCAGAGAGAGAGTTAACCCTTGAGGGCTCAGCCAATTGCTAGTTCATCATTTAGCAGTGAGGGAAATATCCCACCCTCTGACTCCTCCACCTCAACCAAGCTTCACAATCATCATCACTGTGTACCAGTATTAAATTGTTTGTTTAAAACTTATACTGTGTATATATAAATAGATAATATAGTCTTTTGTCTGGTGGAAGAAATTCCCCTGGAACCTAACCAGTTCATTTACATTAATTCTGATGGGGAAATTGGATTCACTTAACATCATTTTGCTTAAAGTCGCATTTCTCGGGAACAGAACGACCCCGTTAAGTGAGGAGTTCTTATAAAGGTTCGCCTGCAGCACCTGTAACTCCCCCCGCCACACACACACATGCCCTTGCCTGTCCCGGCTCTGGAGCTGTGGCCAGCGAGGGACTGGTATAAAACCCTTTGGCGCTGAAGCCCAGTGTGGAAATCTCACTCTCCAGCAGGCACAGACGAACCCAGCGACAATCCCCGGCATGAGGCGGGGGGCAGAGCTCTGTCTCCCGGGGAAGTGGGGAGCGTCACGTGGGGAGAAGCGGAGGCTCTTCTCCCGCCCCGAGTGCAAACGCCCTGGCCGCAGCTGCAGCACCAGGATCAAATGCAGCGAAGCCCCCCAGGCGTGGGACAGGAGCGCTCCTGGGCGGCGATGTCCTGGGGCCGAACGTGTCACTGGGCATTGACCAGACATTGCGTGTGAGCCTCCCGAGCCGTGTGGTGTGGCGCACCCCGAGGTGCGGCATGCCCCGGGCCAAGCTCCAGGGGAGCCGGGCAGGGGGAGCCGCATGCCCCACCCCGCCCGCGAGACCCAACCCGGGCCGGTCCCGCCTCCCCCAGGGTCTGGCCTCAGCCCCCCGTTCCTGAGGCCTGATCCCTCAGTCTCCCTGCCCCACATGCCCTGCCCACTGCCACCTGCTTTTGCCTCCCCAGCGCCCCACCCCTGAAACGCCTCTACCCAGGGCGAGGCCGGAAGTGGAAGTTATGGGAAGCGGAAGTGAGTGCAGCGCTCAGGATGCCATTAGGAGAAGGTCAGAGGCGCCAGAGGGTGGGGCGGGGGCGTTGCATGCGGCTCTTGCCAGCCCTGGTGCATTGTGAGATTCTTCTTCTTCCCAGCAGGTCTCTGCTGTTCTCAGTCACGTGTTGCCCTCTTGCTTCCGCACACCACAAGCAGCCAGGCCCCCCCCGCCTGAGTCTGCGCCCGTGGGACCCCCTCAGCCTCCCTGTTAGGATATAGATATTCAGGCCTGTCTGCAAAGGCCTATACTTTAAGAATTTAGGTGTATTCCTATCGCTTAGCTAGTTATAGAGGCATAAATGAAAGAATCAAAATCACTGTCTGTCTGTGTAATGGCCTTCTCTTACTGTGACAGTATGAGGGCTGGTTCTTAGGCTAAGGCCTTCAGCTAAGCAGCAGAGGCCAGCCATAAACAAGGAAGTGTGTGGTCACATCCTCACATTCCAAACTAGTCACATGGAAATAAGGTGCTATTAGGCTGTTAGGAATACAGTCCTGTCGTGATATTCCTATCACCTCCAGAGAAAGGGAAGAGCCTAGAAGATGTGAAAGGAGATTTAGTCTGATAGCATCATGCCTGGCAAGAACTCACTTATCAATAGACACAGCTGGAAAAACCTTGTGTCTGTATAGATGTAGTTGTGAAATCCTCACTTCTGTATTGTTTTGTAGGTTTATTTGCATGGTCTCTGTCTGGTTCTGTGATTGTTTCTGTTTGCTGTATCGTTAATTTTGTTGGGTGTAAACCAATTAAGGTGGTGGGATATAATTGGTTAAATAACCATGGTACAGTATGTTAGGATTGGTTAGTTAAATTTCAGTAACATGATTGGTTAAGGTATAGCTAAGCAGAACTCAAGCTTTACTATATAGTCTGCAGTCAATCAGGAAGTGTAGGGGGGAAATGGGAACAGGGTGGATGGGGGAATTGGGATCATGTTTTACTAAAGCGGGGGAATGGGAACAGGGGATGGGAACAGGAACAGAAACAGGGACACAGGCAAGGCTCTGTGGTATCAGAGCTGGGAAGGGGGACACTAAGGAAGGAAACTGGAATCATGCTTGCTAGAAGTTCACCCCAATAAACATCGAATTGTTTGCACCTTTGGACTTGGGGTATTGTTTCTCTGTGTTCATGCGAGAAGGACCAGGGAAGTGAGAGGGTGAAGGAATAAGCCTCCTAACATCTTGGTGCCGGTGACTCGGATGCATCGCATCGGATAGGTGAGTGGCAGCCTGTAAGTCCCCCTCCCCAACAGTCCGCGCGGCTGCTTGGAGGGGGTATAGCGAACGGTCGCGATGGTAGTTGCGGGTTCTGGCAAGCCAGGGTAAAGGACTTTTAAAATAAATGGATAAGGAAGAACCAGGGCCCATACCAGGTGCAGGGGTCAGCCTGGGATGAGATTGAAAAGGAAATGGGGGAAGTGTTAGGGGACCCAGAGGGATGTGGGGTGGCTGAGGAGCCCCCCCTCCTTTGGTATATGGGTAGTGGAAGAAGGTCCCTGCCCCTGGGGACTGGATGCCTTCCAGGGAAAGGAGGCACTTTAGTCCACTTGTGAGAGGTTTCAAGTAAGTGCAGCAGTATGGGAAGCTGCCAGTAATCTTTCAAGTTTGGTGCTGTTTAAGCAGGGGCTGCTGAAGGGTTGTAAATTAGTTAGGGTGGTTAAAGATGATTTGACACAACAGGGTTTAGAGTCAGAAGCACAGTTAACAGACCACCTTTAGAGACAGGAGCTGGGACTTGGTCCTGGGGGAGTGAAGGAAAAAGGTTTCAATGTGGAAAATGGCAGGGTTTGCAGGAGCAGGTAACAACCGCCACTCTTTTCCCAAAGCCAGAATGAGAACCTGGAGGTCAGGGTTCCCAGCTATTCCAAGCTGGGGAGCCTACTCTTGGTTCAGAGCTAACTATATCTCTTTCTTCCTTCTTTCCCTCAGTTTACTTAATTTGCTGCTGGTAGCCTGTACTTTAAACTGACCTAACAGGCTTAATTGGTTTCTTTCCACCTTTTGCCTCTCCTCTCCCCCTGCCTTTCCACACTTTTGTTTTTCTGAAGCTTTAATGGAGGGTACTTTGGATACTGATGTGAAATGTTTTTGGGGTTTGTTTGTTTTGTTTTGTTTTGTTTTGTTTGGGACAAAGTATGACGAAGGTCTGCTGTATTCCACTGGAATATTTGGAGTAAAAGATCCATGGGCAACCCTGGAGACAAATGTTTTACTGCCTTTTGAACAGTCTCAAGGTAAAGACAGCACAGGTTACGGCAGCTGTGTGGCAATAATCGTAGTTGGTGGCTGAGTTATTAGGGACAAAGTGCACCACCTTAAAGAACTAAATATAGGAGTAAGTGGTTTAAAGAAGTAAGTGGAAAAGTTACAAATACCTTTTGCAAAAAGTGATAATACAGGGCTTGGAGGAAAGTAAACGTTTGGGAGGTGTGAAAATGGTACAGGTAACAGTTGTGAAGATGTTAAAGGTGACAGTTGTGGTGTTACATGAAGCAAGTTTTTAGTTTAATAATAGAACCCAGTTATATAAATGTAACTGTATGTGCAGCTCTGTGCAGTCATATTGGATGGAAGCTTGGTAATTAAATTGTATCGGGGGTCAGGTAGAGTGGCTACTACCACCAGGATGCTTCTGTCCCCAGAAGCCTTTACAGGTTTTTGGAGGGGGGATGGGCCCTTTTCCCACAGAAATGGTCTATAGGGGACGGCTGCAGGCAGCAAGCGGAGGATTAATCTGATCAAAATTATTTGACTAGTGGGTAATTTAATCAAAATCACTAAAGGAATGTCAGGGGTTTCTAGTGGAACTTAACTTGGCTGCCCCGGCTGTCTCTAGTTGTACAAGATGGGAGTGTAATCGGCAGGGGCGGCGCTAGACATTTCGCTGCCCCAAGCACGGTGGCATGCTGCGGGGGGCGCTCTGCCGTTCTCCGGTCCCGTGGCTCTGGTGGACCTCCTGCAGGTGTGCCTGCGGAGGGTCCGCTGGTCCAGCGGCTCCACCGAAGCTGCGCGGGACCAGCGGACCCTCCGCAGGCACGCCTGCGGGAGGTCCACCGGAGCTGCCTGCCGCCCTCCCGGCGACCGGCAGAGCGCCCCCCATGGCATGCCGCCCCAAGCACATGCTTGGCGTCCTGGGGTCTGGAGCCGCCCCTGGTAATCGGGGTACAGTTGTGTAAAAAGAGTAATCACAGTACAAGGGATGTTAGACCAAATAGAATTGTGTGCGCACAGGAAAAGGAAAAGGGAAGCAATGATTGGCACACTGAGCCTTGGGGTGGCTCTGGGGGATCTGACTGTCACTTTGGGGGTGCATGAAAACTCTGTGGGCATGGGGAGGCAGTCACACCTTGTGTAAAATTAATATGGCTGATATAATGGAGGTTAAATGATTTCCCAGGACATGTGCAGTGTATATTGGAGAAGGGGTAAAAGAAATGCAAACAAAACATGGTACTTCATTAAAATCCTGTTAGGGCTCCAACAGGAGCCACAATAGATTGTGCTTTCTTTTTCAGATCTCTGTGTGTTTCGGAGCAGGAGATGAAAGTGAAAAGTAATCGGAACTCTGGAGGAAGTGGAACCTGTCCCTTTTAAAACAGTCTCTGAGCTGCTGATAGCATTGGATCCAGAGGCAAGCCAAGAAAGCCTCTGTGTGAATGCAAATTACCTAGCTGATATGGGAGGGAAGGAGGAAACTGCCCATAAGTAGCAGCACAAAGAACCTGCAAATAATAAATACATCTGGTCAGCAAACAAGCTACTAGAAGACTGAGATTATGGCCCTCCAGAAAAGGGCCCTGACATCTCCCTAAACCCCCCAACCTGCCCTGTCCCTGGGTCCCTTCAACTCCCCCATCCACCCCCTCCCCCAGCCCTGCCCAGTTCCCCTGGGCACTCCTCAGCCTCCATCCCCTCCCATTCCTGCTCTCTGCTCCGGAGGGCCCCGACATCCCCCTCAGCCCCTAACCTGCCCTGTCCCTGGGTCCCTTCAGCCCCCCCATTCACCCCCTCCCCCCAGCCCTGCCCTGCCCCCCTGGGGACCCCTCAGTCCTGCTACCCAAACTCCCCCTAGTTCACCCCCAAGCCTCCCCCTCATCCCCAGTGCCCCTTCCCCCACCCTGTCTTCTCTCTGTGGCCTTTTCCTTTGCCCTGTCAATGTGCTGCCTCCCCGAGCATCCTCCTCCCACCCCGCCCCCATCAACTCCAACCCATTTCTCCAGGGCTGGGCCCCATGTCCCTGTCACCCCACGGCCCCCTCCATCCCCAGTGTGTGAGTCCCTCATCTCCACTCTCTGCTCCCCCCAACCTGCCAGGGTCCCCTTTTCAGCCCCCGTGGGGCCCTCCAACCCACCCCACCCATCCTCTCTGGGGTCTCTAAATCCCCCATTCCCACAGTGCACCTTGGTAACCCTACCCTCCTCTACCCCTAATCCCCCTAGTCCCTTCCCTTGGGTCCTCCTGGACACCGAACCCCACACTCCGGCCCCCCTCATATATCCCAGTCACTCATTCACACACTGAACCAGTCCCTCGGGGCCCCACTACCCACCAAACTTCTCCATCCGTAAGCCCGGGGAAGCGGGGGCAAGCTCCCAGTTTGGCTGGGCTTGGTGTGGGTGTGTGTGCTGGGCTCACAAAGGCATTTTGCTCCCTTGGGGTGGGGTGTGGTTTTTGGCCAAAGGTGACACGGTTTGGTAGCCCTGTGGATGCCATGTGGTGTCTGGAATGGGGCGTGTGTGTTCCCACGATGCCCCTTCCCCTCTGCCTGCAGAGCTGAGGACAGACAGGTCTGAGGAGCAAAGCAGGAGTTCTGGGAAGGAGAAGAGCAATATGGAGATGGAGTCTAAGATGAGACCAGGTGACTTGGACTAACAGAGACTTGGTGGGATAACTCACATGACTGGAGTACTGTCATGGATGGATATAAACTGTTCAGGAAGGACAGGCAGGGCAGAAAAGTTGGGGAAGTTGCATTGTATGAAAGAGAGCAGTATGACTGCTCAGAGCTCCAGTATGAAACTGCAGAAAAACCTGAGAGTCTCTGGATTAAGTTTAGAGCAACAAGGGTGATGTCGTGGTGGGAGTCTGCTATAGACCACCAGACCAGGGGGATGAGGTGGACGAGGCTTTCTTCCGGCAACTAGCAGAAGTTACTAGATCGCAGGCCCTTGTTCTCATAGGAGACTTTAATCACCCTGATATCTGCTGGGAGAGCAATATAGTGGTGCACAGACAATCCAGGAAGTTTTTGGAAAGTGTAGGGGACAAGTTCCTGGTGCAAGTGCTGGAGGAACCAACTAGGGACAGAGCTGTTCTTGACCTGCTGCTCACAAACAGAGAAAAGTTAGTAGGGGAAGCAAAAGTGGATGGGAACCTGGGATGCAGTAACCATGAGATGGTCGAGTTCAGGATCCTGACACAAGGAAAAAAGGAGAGCAGCAGAATACAGACCCTGGACTTCAGAAAAGCAGACTTTTGACTCCCTCAGGAAGCTGATGGGCAGGATCCCCTGGGAGAATAACATGAGGGGGAGAGGAGTTCAGGAGAGCTGGCTGTATTTTAAAGAATCCTTATTGAGATTGCAGGAAAAAAACATCCTGATCTGTAGAAAGAATAGTAAATATGGCAGGCGACCAGCTTGGCTTAACAGTGAAATCCTTGCTGCTCTTAAACGCAAAAAAGAAGCTTAAAAGAAGTGGAAGATTGGACAATTGACCAGGGAGGAGTATAAAAATATTGCTCAGGCATGTAGGAGTGAAATCAGGAAGTCCAAATCACACTTGGAGTTGCAACTAGCAAGGGATGTTAAGAGTAACAAGAAGGATTTCTTCAGGTATGTTAGCAACAAGAAGAAAGTCAAGGAAAGTGTGGGCCCCTTCCTGAATGAGGGAGGCAACCTAGTGACAGAGGATGTGGAAAAAGCTAATGTACTGAATGATTTTTTTGCCTCTGTCTTCACAGACAAGGTCAACTCCCAGACTGCTACACTGGGCAGCACAGTATGGAGAGAAGGTGACCAGCCCTCTGTGGAGAAAGAAGTGGTTCGGGACTATTTAGAAAAATTGGACAAGCACAAGTCCATGGGGCTGGATGCGCTGCATCCAAGGGTGCTAAAGGAGTTGCTGGATGTGATTGCAGAGCCATTGGCCATTATCTTTGAAAACTCATGGTGAATGGGGGAGGTCCTGGATGACTGGAAAAAGGCGACTGTAGTGCCCATCTTTAAAAAAGGGAAGGAGGAGGATCCAGGGAACTACAGGCCAGTCAGCCTCACCTCAGTCCCTGGAAAAATCATGGAGAAGGTCCTCAAGGAATCAATTCTGAAGCACTTAGAGGCGAGGAAAGTGATCAGGAACAGTGAGCATGGATTCACCAAGGGCAAGTCATGCCTGACTAACCTAATTGCCTTCTATAAGGAGATAACTGGGTCTGTGGATGAGGGGAAAGCAGTGGATGTGTTATTCCTTGACTCTAGCAAAGCTTTTGATATGGTCTCCCACAGTATTCTTGCCAGCAAGTTAAAGAACTATGGGCTGGATGATTGGACTATAAGGTGGATAGAAAGCTGGCTAGATTGTCAGGCTCAACAGGGAGTGATCAACGGCTCCATGTCTAGTTGGCAGCCCGTTTCAAGTGGAGTGCCCCAAGAGTCAGTCCTGGGGCCGGTTTTGTTCAATATCTTCATTAATGATCTGGAGGATGGCGTGGACTGCACTCTCAGCAAGTTTGCTGATGACACTAAACTTGGAGGAGTGGTAGATACAGTGGAGGGTAGGGATAGGATACGGAGGGACCTAGATAAAGAAACCTGATGAGGTTCAACAAGGAGAAGTACAGAGTCCTGCATTTAGGACGGAAGAATCCCATTCACTGTTACAGACTAGAGACCGAATGGCTAGGAAGCAGTTCTGCAGAAAAGGACCTAGGGGTTACAGTGGACGAGAAGTTGGATATGAGTCGACAGTGTGGCCTTGTTGCCAAGAATGCAAACGGCATTTTGGGCTGTATAAATAGGGGCATAGCCAGCAGATCGAGGGATGTGATCATTCCCCTCTATTCTACATTGGTGAGGCCTCATCTGGAGTACTGTGTCCAGTTTTGGGCCCCACAGTACAAGAAGGATGTGGATAAACTGGAGAGAGTCCAGCGGAGAGCAACAAAAATGATTAGGGGGCTGGAGCACATGACTTATGAGGAGAGGCTGAGGGAACTGGGATTGTTTAGTCTGCAGAAGAGATGAATGAGGGGGGATTTGATAGCTGCTTTCAACTACCTGAAAGGGAGTTCCAGAGAGGATGGATCTAGACTGTTCTCAGTGGTACCCAATGACAGAACAAGGAGCAATGGTCTCAAGTTGCAGTGTGGGAGGTTTAGGTTGGATATCAGGAAAAACTTTTTCGCTCAGAGAGTGGTGAAGCGCTGGAATGGGTTCTCTAGGGAGGTGGTGGAATCTCCTTCCTTAGAGGTTTTTAAGGTCAGGCTTGACAAAGCCCTGGCTGGGATGATTTAGTTGGGTTTGGTCCTGCTTTGAGCAGGGGGTTGGGCTAGATACCGCCTGAGGTCCCTTCCAACCATGATATTCTATGATTCTATGACTTCTGTGGGGGGAGGCATGCTGGACAGCGCCAAGGTTTGGGGAGACAACCAGGTGTGAGCCCAGGGTGCAGAGAGAGCTGGGGGAGGGTCTGTGTGTCTGTAACACTTCCCTGTCCACTCCCACAGATGGAGTCCAAGAGAGATAGGAAGGAGAGGACGAGGGCCCTAGTACTAAAGAAAAATAAGGTGCATCCTAGATGGACCTGGGGCTCTGTGGGGTTAAGACCAGTGGAAGGGACAAGAGTCTCTTGTGCAGAGTGACTATGTTGGGTGCAGGAGCAGTGGGGTGCTTTCCAATTGTAGCTGTGACAACATCATGCAAAGGGGGTTCAGGGTAGAGCCCTGGGGTGTGGGTGATGCGAGAAGGAGAGCCTAGCCATCACAGCAGATTGTGATGATAACTTTTGTTTTTCCTTCTTGTGTTGTGTTTGGCACCAAGGGGAAAGAAGTGTGGGGGTGGAGAGGGAGGGGAAGAGGGAAAAGAGTCCAGCCCAGTGGTGAGATGGAAAACGAGTGAGAGCAGAAGCGTTGTTGATGCCAGACAAGACAATCACCAGCGAAATCATGCTGCCCGAGCATTGTGAGATTTTCCCAGGGCCCCCCAAGTTGCCCGAGGCCCCTGGGCATGGGCCCCCTGTGCGTTAAGCCGCCACTGCAATGGCTGCAGGGCTCAGGATACCGCTTCCCAGCATGCCTGGAATGATGGGCGGAGACGGAATACGCGGGGAGCTACCACCAGAGCCAATCAGAAGTCAGCGCTCGGAGACAAAGGGGTCGGTTTACATTTGGTTGTTAGCTGTTGGTGGAGTGGAGCAGAGGAAGCCAATCAGAAGCCAGCGCTCAGAGACAAAGGGGTCAGTTTATATTTGGTTGTTTGCTGTTGGTGGAGTGGAGCAGAGGGAGCCAATCAGAAGCCAGCGCTCGGAGACAAAGGGGTTGGTTTCCATTCTGTTGTTGGCTGTTGGTGGAGTGGAGCGAAGGGAGACGCGTCACAGCCTGGGAGGTGCCCATTGACACTGAGACCGAAGACCTGGTAAGAATCCCATTTGCTTGTTTTCCTTGTGAATTTCAAGCCGGCCAAGGAGCACAGGGCAGCATCAGCCCCTAGAGAACTGATACTCAACTCCCATTCTGCTGCGCAGGGGCTGGGAGGGAGCTGGTTGGGGCGGGTCGGGCCCCTTGTCAATGCTGTGATTGTTGATGGGTTACTAGTCTAGTTGCTCCTGTTCTTTCCTTAGCCCCAGGCCTTTCTTCCCTTTGCCCAATAAGCTCCCTCACTTGTTGTGTTGTTACTGGGAGAGTGTGATAGATTTGTACCCTTGTGCCTGGACGACAATCCTAGTCTGTTATTGGGCACGAAACACTTCCCCAGGGCACAGCAGCCCTTGTGACTCAGGCACTAGGAGGGGCCCCCTGGGGAGGAGTCAGCAGGGGCCAAGAGAGTCCTCCACTTCGGACGAAAGAATCCCATGTACCGTCACAGGCTGGGAACCGCCTGGCTAAGCAGCAGTTCTGCAAAAAAGGACCTGGGGATTACAGTGGACAAGAAGCTGGATCTGAGTCAGCAGTGTGCTCTTGTTGCCAAGAAGGCTAACAGCATATTGGGCTGCATTAGTAGGAGCATTGCCAGCAGATCGAGGGAGGTGATTATTCCCCTCTATTCAGCACTGGTGAGGCCAGATCTGGAGTATAGTGTTCTGTTTTGGGCCCCCCAGTACAGACAGGATGTGGAAAAATTGGAGAGAGTCCAGCGGAGGGCGACGAAAATGACCGGGGGTTGGGGCACATGGCTTACGAGGAGAGGCTGAGGGAGCTGGGCTTCTTTAGTCTGCAGAAGAGAAAAGTGAGGGGGGATTTGATAGCAGCTTTCAATTACCTGAAGGGGGGGTTCTAAAGAGGATGGAGATCGGCTGTTCTCAGTGGTGGCAGATGACAGAACAAGGAGCAATGATCTCAAGTTGCAGTGGGGGAGGTCTAGGTTGGATGTTAGGAAACACTATTTCACTAGGAGGGTGGTGAAGCACTGGAATGGGTTCCCTAGGGAGGTGGTGGAATCTCCATCCTCAGAGGTTTTTAGGGCCCGGCTTGACAAAGCCCTGGCCAGGATGATTTAGTTGGGGTTGGTCCTGCTTTGACCAGGGGGTGGGACTAGATGACCTCCTGAGGTCCCTTCCAGTCCTGATATTCTATGATTCTAAGGACCCAGGTTCCATCCCCCCTGAGGCAAGACAGGCCCATTGGTGAGAGGCTTTGTTGCCCCAGACTCACGGCTGCTCCCTGATCAGTTCCAGGATGGATGTGCTGAGAAGGTATCTCAGGAGGAAGGCTCCACAGGTGGCCCCGGAGCCAGAGGGGGGCAGCTGCCAGCGTCCCCAGACAGAGAGCTGCCCCTCTATCCGCATGGCATGGGAAGCAGGCCCCGGCCACCCCAGGAGATGGTCCTGCTCGGCCTTGCTCACCAGGAGGAAACCAGCCCCCAGGGCTGGTGCCGAGCAGAGAGAGACAACATCCAGGCCGAGATGGAGGTGGCCCAAGTTCAATCTGGGCAGGCAGGACTCAGCCCACGGGAGGAGCCAGGCAACGCAGCTCTGGGTTTGCTTCTGCTGGAAGACCTGCCCTCATCCCAGCTGCGTGGGCCGGCAGGAGGCATCCCCAGGGCAGGAGCTGGGGGATCACTGCCTCAGCTGCTTAACTGGTGCTGGAGAGGAGAGCAGCCACTCTCTGGAGGTTCCCTGCAACACGGAGGCTGAGTGGTCCTCCAGTGCAGGTGAGGAGACCCCCTGGGCATGGAGAGGAGCAAGGGGCCATTAACACCCAGTCACTCTGTCAGAGTCATTGGGGGGATCCCAGCCCAGGGGTCTGGCCTGAGCCACGTGAGCTCAATGACCTCAGCGGGAGTCGCAAAGCCACCCCCTGCAGTGGGGCATGGGGGGAACTGCTGGGAAGTGGGTCCCTGATGCTTTGGAGCAACTCCCAGGGAGGATGGGACCGTGAAGGGCCCACTCTGCCATGGGGCCATAGGGCTGAGGGTCTGTGGGAGGGGCACTGTGGGGATCTCTCTGCCATGGGGCCCTGGGGCTAAGCGGTCTTTGGGACGGGCAGTGTGGGGATCTCTCTGCCATGGGGCCCTGGGGCTGAGGGGTCTGTGGAAGGGGCAGTGTGGGGAACTCTCTGCCATGGGGCACTGGGTCTGAGGGGTCTGTGGGAGGGGCAGTGTGGGGATCTCTCTGCCACGGGGCCCTGGGTCTGAGGGGTCTGTGGGAGGGGCAGTGTGGGGATCTCTCTGCCATGGGGCTCTGGGACTGAGGGGTCTGTGGGAGGGCCAGTATGGGGATCTCTCTGCCATGGGGCCTGGGGCTGAGGGGTCTGTGAGAGGGACACTGTGGGGATCTCTCTGCCATGGGGCATAGGGCTGATGGGTCTGTGGGATGGGCAGTGTGGGGATCTCTCTGCCATGGGGCACTGGGGCTGAGGGGTCTGTGGGAGGGGCAGTGTGGGGATCTCTCTGCTATGGGGGCATAGGGCTGATGGGTCTGTGGGAAGGGCAGTGTGGGGATCTCTCTGCCATTGGGCACTGGGGCTGAGGGGTCTGTGGGAGGGGCAGTGTGGGGATCTCTCTGCCATGGGGGCGTAGGGCTGATGGGTCTGTGGGAAGGGCAGTGTGGGGATCTCTCTGCCATGGGGCACTGGGGCTGAGCGGTCTGTGGGAGGGGCAGTGTGGGGATCTCTCTGCTGTGGGGGCATAGGGCTGATGGGTCTGTGGGAAGGGCAGTGTGGGGATCTCTCTGCCATAGGGCACTGGGGCTGAGGGGTCTGTGGGATGGGCAGTGTGGGGATCTCTCTGCCTTTGGATGCTCACATGGGAGGGAGAAACATTAAATCTGCTCTCCCCATCCCTTCACACCCCTGTCCTTCCTCTTCCCCCCCTCCCCAGCAAGAGTCACGCTCTGCCCTTGTCTCTCTGATTTAGAGACCCCCACGGACCAGTCAGAGAAGGACTTTGCCCCTGAGGAAAAGACAGAGGAGGATGAAGACCCTGACACAGAAAGAGAGGAAGATCTAGAGACAGAGGAGGAGGAGAATCAGGAAGAGCAAGTCCTGATTAGTGAAAAAGAGGAGGAGGTGGAGGAGCTAGTGATGAAAGAGGAGGAGAACATTACCACTGAGGAGGAGGAAGACCTGGACACAGAGGAGAAGGGGGAGGAGGAAATATCTATAGAAGAGAACAAGGAGGAGGATGAGAATCTGTCTGCAGAAGAGGAGGAAGAGAAGAAGGAGGATGAGAACCTGGCTGCAGAAGAGGAAGAAGAGGAGGAGGAGGAAGAGGAAGAGGAGAATGTGTCTGCAGAAAAGGAAGAAGAGGAGGAGGAGGAAGAAAATGTGTCTGCAGAAGAGTAAGAAGAGGAGGAGGAGGAGGAGAAGGAGGAGGAGGAGGGGAATGTGTCTGAAGAGAAGGAAGAGGAGAATCTGACTACAGAAGAGGAAAAGGAGGAGGAGAACTTGTTTGCAGAAGAGGAAGAGGAGGAGGAGGAGGACAATGTGTCTGCAGCAGAGGAGAGGAGGAGGAAGAGAACTTGTCAGCAGAAGAGGAGGAGGAGGAGCACCTCTGCACAGAAGAGGAAGAGGACTTGATCACTGAGAAGGAGGAGGAAGAAGAAGGTAAAGGAGGAGGAAGAAAGGAACACCTGATCATGGAGCAAAAGGAAGAAGAGAAGGACCTGGCCATGGAGCAGGAGGAAGAGGAGGAGGACCTGGCTCCAGAGGAGAAAGAGGAAGACCTGGCCATGGAGAAGGACCAGGCCACAGAGGAGGACAAGGAGGATCTGGGTCAGGAGGAGGAGAAGGGAGAAGACCTGGCAATGGAGGAGAATGAGGCTGTGGCCATGCAGGGGGAAGAAGAAGAGGCAGAAGAAGAGGTAGAGGAGCTGACTATAGACTAGGATGACCCAGGAATGGAGGAGGACGAGGATGTGCCGATGCAGGGGGAAGAAGAAGAGAAGGAGGTGGACCTGGCAATGGAGGAGTAGGAGCAAGAGGACCTGGCCAGAGAGGAAGATGAGAAGGAGGAGAACCTGGCCACGGAGAAGGAGCAGGAGGAAGAGGGCCTGACCAGAGAGAAGGACGAGGAGGAAAAGGAGGAGGAGAACCTGGCCACAGAGGAGGAGAGGGAGGATCTGCCCAGAGAGGAGGAAGTGGAGGAGGGGGAGGACCTGGCCATGGGAATGGAGCACGTGGTCATGGAGAAGAAAGCAGAAGAGGATGACTTGGATGAGGAGGAGGATAAGGAGGGCAAAGCCAAGTCCTCCTCCACCTCCATGGCCAGTTCCTCCTTGCCCAGATGCATAATCCATTCCCACTGCCAGACTCTTGCCCGCGGTGACAATGAAGGAGCAGGAGAACTCCCGGGCTGCACAGTCGGGTGTCACGGGGACGTCTTTGGGAGCCATTGACAGTGTGTTCTGTTGGGGCCATTTTCCTTCTCTGACCCAGGGGTTCTCTGCTCCCAGAATCTCAGCCAGGGAGGCCACCCTGCAGAATATGGTGCCGCAGTTTGGTGATGGGCTGCAGGAGTTACCACGTAGGTGTGCAGCAGCCACAGCACCTGCATTGACCAGGGACCAAAACCTGCAGCCCTCACAGCCCAGGCTGCCCCCACGGATGGCAATGGGAGTGTAGCCTGGGCAACTAGCTGCTGGGCCAGGGCATATAGAGAGGACTCAGAAATGCAGCAAACCAGTGGGCAGAGAAGTGAAGGAAGTAAGGGAAAGAGGAGAGCGAGGAGATCGGGGGAGCTGCTGCAGTCAAAGGACCCCAGCCGGAAGAGAGAAGCTGGGTGGGTTAGACACACAAAGTCCTGCATCTTGGCAGGGGTTAGACTAGATGAACCTTGCCACAGGCTGTGAGTTATATGGGCCTGTGGTGCCCGGGATCCAGCAAATTCAGGGCCCCGAGGGGCCCGGTTCCACCAATGTTCAGGGCAGGGTTTCTCCCCCAGCCTGACCTGCCACTCCCACGTGCCACCCCCAGAGCATCCCCCGACCCTGCCTGCCACCCCTGCGCGCCTCCCCCGGCCCTGCCTGCCACCCCCACATGCCTCCCCCAAGCGTCTCTGCCTGCCACCCCCACGTGCCTCCCCCAAGTGTCTCTGCCTGCCCCCTGCATCTCCACACTGTGCTCCCTCACTGGCCGCTGCCACTGCGGGCTACAGGGGAGCGGCGCTGGGGACAGGCTGAGGTGGCTGCTGCGCCTGTGGAAGTAGGAGGCGCATGGCAGCCTCCCCGCCCCCACCAGGTGACTCCAAGTCGAATCTGAGGGGAGGGGCTTATCCCGGCTGGACCTCCTGAGAAGCAGCCTGGTGGGGCCTGGGTGAGTATCTTGTCTCTGGGGGGAATCCTCCCCTCTGGCCCCCCACCCCAGCCCCAGGGCAGCCTTCCTTCTGCACCCCAAACGCCTCATCCCTGGCCCAGACCCTCACCCTGCACCCCCTCCTGCACTCCAGCGCCCTGTCCCAGCCCAGAGCCTGCACCCAGCACTCAAACCCCCTCTCACACCCAGCCCCTCAAGCCCCCTCCTGCACCCCAACCCCCTGTCCCAGCCCAGACCCTGCACCTAGCACCCAAACTCCCTCCTAGAGCTTGTACCCCCTTCTGCACCCCAACCCCAACCCCCTGTCCCAGCCCAGACCCTGCACCCAGAACCCAAACTCCCTCCCAGAGCCTACACCCCAAACCCCCTTCTTCACCCAAACACCCTCCCTGGACCTTGCAGTGCCTTCTAACCTGATAGGTCTATAATTCTTTGATTCTAGCATCTGTCACCTAAAAAGAAGGGCTGACGTGTCTGGATTTCCTCCGCATCCTCTGCAGTGAAGACAGAAGCAAGGAATTTTTTTAGCTTCGCCGCAGTGGCCTGGTCTTCCTGGAGTGCTCCTTTAGCACCGATCGCCTAGTGGCTTTGCTGACCGTTTGGCAGACTTCCTGCATCCCATGTACTTAAACAACCCGTTGCTGTTAGTTGTTGTGCCTTGGCTAGCTGCTCTTCACGTTCATTTTTGGCCTCTGCCCTATACTTTTCATTTGACTTGCCAGAGTTTATGCTTCTTTGTCTTTTCCTCACTAGGATTTGACTTGCCAATTGTGAAAAGTGCCTTTTAAATGATCTTACAAAGGCTCTAGCGGCTGCACCAGCGCGAGCCTCTCCTAAACAAGGCCTGCCATTTTACTTGCACCTGGCAACTACTCCAGCAAGCACTGGAGCTGTTTTGCTGCAAAAACAAACTGGCCAGGTGAGACCGATGGCCTATGGTTCCAAAACTCTCAGTGAGGTGGAGGTGAGGTTTTCAGCTTGCGAACGTGAGGTATTCGCCCTGGTATGGTCCCTAACACATTGGGAATATCTAAGTGGCACAGCTCTCATTGTGGTGAGGACATGCCATACTCCAGTAAAATATGTCATCTCTGGAAGAATTAATGAGGGAAGGGTATCCTCTCCCCGGCTGGTGGGATGGACTCTAAGTCTGGTCAATCGGGATATTCGTACTGAGAAGATCCCCCCAATACGGGAATCCTTCCCTATTATCCGATTACCGCAGGAGATGAGCACGAATGTCCGTTGCCAGATCCTGATTTAGACTTACTATCTCCATTCTTCTTAGCAACATCCTGGGAAGAAGTACAAGGAAAAGGGTTAACACTCTGGGCAGTTGATGGGAGTGCTTGTCACCATGAAGGGCATCCTGTTGCAGGTTTTGCTGCAATCCAGGAGGGGACACAGCAAGTGGTGCAGGGTACGGTGAGGCCGCCATCAGCACAAGCTGCACAATTAATTGCGGTCCTGGCAGTATCGTCTGGGGTAGCCCCTGAGGAAAACATCTGTCTGTGTTCTGCTTCTAGTTGGGTGGTTCAAGCCCTTACTAGCTGGCTTCCCATCTGGAAGAAAAGAGTTGAAAGTAAAAGCCCATACGAAGGGGGTCGGTTCTGGCCATGCTTGACAATCAGGCCAATCAGATAGCAAAACAAGCTGCTAGGTTAGGCTCAGCATATACATGGGATAAGACCCCCCATTGCAGCTGCTGTAGTTAAGATGCCGTCTCCAGATGTGTCAGCAGGCCATGGCATCTTGACCCTGCAAAAACAGGATAATGATCTCCAAGCCCTTTTAACAGCAGGGAAACATCAAGGATATGTAAGGACAAAAAGGGATTGATTATAGCAACATTGCCAAACTGTGAATTACCTGTACTGGTTATGCCAATAACTCCACAAAAAGAACTAATAACTGTAGCTCATGGCCAGGGACACTATGCTGCATCCAAAACTTTGGAACGGGTGTCCAAGTGGCGTGGTTGCCTAACATAAAGGAGGAAATACTGGAACAAACCTTTTCTCGATTTGGTATCCCATCAGAAATAGATTCAGACAGAGGACCACACTTTGTGGGTGAAGTCACAAAAGCGCTGTGTGCGGCCTTAAACACCAAACAGCGGTTGCACATAGCTGCTCACCCGCAAAGTCTGTTATCGTCGAGAGGCTAATAGAGCCATGAAAACTGCTCTTAGAAAAGTAATAGATGTGCAAGGAAGGGATTGGGATAGCAAACTCCCATATATCCTAGCGGCCATGCGATCTACTAGAACTGTGTGTGGGTTTTCACCGCACGAGATGCTAACTGGGAGAATTATGCACACCCCTGAATTTTGGTGGGTGGGAGGAGTTCCACCGGATGAGTACCAGCCCAGGGTGCAAATAGACTTATACATGTCACAGTTGCTTATACATGTCATCAGCAGTCTTCAACATCGAGTAGCTCCCCAACTAAAAGCTAATAACCAAGTCATTAGTGGTTGGTTAGGCCACATTAATGATGTAGGATGGGAGGTCGGAACAAAGGTAATGTTTAGATATTATATAGAAAAAGGTCATGTCCTTAGTCCTCGTTGGGTGGGTCCAGTTATCATAACCAACAGAGCAAGTGCCTCTGTATATCAGGTTCAAATACCAGCAAAGAAGGGGACCAAATTAATGTGATTCCATAGCAGCCAGGTAAAGGAATGGAAAGGAAATCAACCCATTTAACTGTGCTAATCATATTTTCTCTTCCATTCCTAGCTCGACATGACCACCATCATCCTATTCTCTATGTATATAGGTGGCACTGTATTTGTTAAGGTTTGGTTAATTGATTTGGTTGAAGGTGACCATCTGTTCTGTATAACAGGGAGTCATTATGCCACAGAGGATCCCATGGCCACCCTGGATCCTTTGGAACAAAATGACTCCATTTCTGTTTTAATGATCAAGGAAGAACCGTGCTGTGTGCTCAAGTGGGTCAAAGAAAGATCGAACAAGGCAGGTATATTTCAAGCAGTAATTTCAGAAATGTGCCATAACTATCAGGCTGCACCTGTGGGATGCAGAGAAAAACCAGAAATGTCATGTAAGTGGGAGATAGTAAAACCTCTTTTGGGAATTGTACCAAAGTTAGGGTGCCCGACAGTTCTCAGATTTGGGGTTGCATTAAATTGGAAGTACCTGAGCATGTACCATGGGGTGGGTTTCTGGAAATATATCAGCTCCTTGGGTTCATGAAAGACCTAGTGCCATGTTCAGAATTAGTACTCCAGCACAGTCCTTCCTTCTCGGCTCTCAATGTACTGTTGTATCCACACCTTCTTGCGATAGTTCGTCTAGGCAGGGAAATGGTTGTAAAGCAGGAAGAGTCTTTTCACTGTAAAACTTTCTTCTGCAGTAAGATCAAGGTTAAATTTTCCCGTAAATAGTTAGAATTGTATAGGGAGGTTTAAAATGAATGTTACAACGGCAGACTCTGGTAAATGGTCTGTGGTAGGTCCGTATGGAATAAGAGTATACCAATTTGTTTTGCTTCTTCCTTCTCCTATTCCTAGTTTAACTGGTCCCGTGGTAATTAGGGAAGAAGCAAATCAAAAAGTTATTACACATCCCCAGTTTGCGATAAGGAATGTTTTAATCAGCACTACCCCCTCTGTAATACTATGGTTGTATTTGGGTTCAATGCAAATTTTTCGCCATGTGACAATTTATTCATCGGGTGGGTCATAATTTGGCAAAGCCACAGGTGTCGGCAGTTACATCTTTTTAAAACAGGTGTAACACTGACAAGGGGAAATGTTAATTTCAGTTTACATGTTTGCCGAATTATTCTGTATAAAAGTTAAAATAAGTTCTGTAAATCAAAAGGCCATTTTGTTTTGGTAAAAGGACAAGGCGACCTCCATTGGGGGTCAGGTTCTTGTTCCTCAGTACCTAGAAAAGGCGGGAAAGTGGGAAGAGCAGGAATCTGACCTTGCCCAGCAACAGCTCCCTACAGAGACCAAAGAGGGGAGGGGCCAGAGGCACTGGCTCTTGAGCTTTTGAGCTGTCAGAGGTGCAGGTGGCTGCTCTCTCTCCTGGTGCGGTACAATTTTGGCATTGGATATGGGCCTGCAATAGCTACTTACTAATTAGGTTGGGATTGTTTGTTTGTTGTTTTGGGAAAGCAAACTTGCATACATGGACTTGGTCCGATTAGTTAGATCAATCCTGCACTCAGGACGACGCAAAGCGGGTTAGGGTGGGAGTTAAGATAGGGATACGTACCTGTCTATTTCATCTGTCATCCACGGTCAGTGTTCACTACTGGCTTCTCTTTTCTGGATCCTGCACCCCTTTATCGCTGATGTCTGTAAAGATAGAACATCTTGTATTATAAGTGCCTGTGTGTTATTCCGAATCTCCAGAATCATTAATCCATTCTCCTTTCCATTCCTTCCTCTCCCCTTAGCAAATAATGTGTTGTTGTTTTATTTTATAGTTTTGTGTGTGTGGAGTTCATTAAAGTCAGCTCTGATAGATGGCCTTAAAAGGGGGACTCAGCGGGAGATAAACTGTAAGGCTCCCCGAGATCTTCTGATCAGATCGGCCTAGAGAGATAAAAATCCTTACACTTGTTGAACCTCATCAGATCTCTTTTGGCCCAGTCCTTCTTGAGAGTGGGAAGGGGCTGGGACAGCAGCTTAAAGCCACATCTCCCCAGGGCAGCACAGCACAGTGTGCAGCACAGGGGGCACATTTCAGTTAGTTTCACTTTGTGCAACTTAACCCTGAGGTTCTCAGCCCTGTGAATGAGACTGTGGAATTACCCAGCCCGTGGGAAAGATTGTGAGTGTAAAATATTCCCCAGGGTTGTTCCATCCCTGGGGGACCATCTGCCTCTGGAGGCTGGGGATGGAATCAGGACCTTTCACTGCCAGGCCTCTGCTTATGACCAGGACAACGTCAGCCGTCATCAAGTCTAAACAGTGACTTCCAATGAGCCTTATCCCACCGACTGTTGTTAACGGGCAAGGCGGAAAGGCCTCAATTTACAACAATGGCCTAATTTTGGGTACCTCAGTTTCTCCCTTTGAACTACAGGACTGCAGGGAACTTGTTCCAACTGCAGCCACAGCTGCATGTGGAGTCCGTGGGCACTGCAGGTGTCCAGCCCCTACGCACGTAAAGGCAGGATCCCATATTTGGACCCGACATCAAGAGACATTCTTGAAATCTGGCCCCAGCCCACCACTGTGCTCTGCCTCCCATGCTGCCCAGGGTGGGTGAAAGGGGCTGTAGGGAAGGGGTAAAGCCATTCCCCACCCTGGGAAATTCCTCCCACCCAGGTGCCGCTTGTGCCTCCCCCCAGCAGCTGCAGGCACAAGGAGTGCTCGGGGGGGGGAGCATGGACAGGCTGGAGGGGGAGGGGGTGGAGGAGGGATAGAGGGGTGTGACCAGGATGAAGCTGCACCTCAGTTTTATACAGGGCCGCTGAGGGGGGGGGCAAGAGGGGCAATTTGCCCCAGGCCCCGGGCCCTGCAGGGGCCCCTATGAGAGTTTTTCGGGGCCCCTGGAGCAGGGTCCTTCACTCGCTCTGGGAGCCCCGGAAAACTCTTGTGGGGCACGGGCCCCCAGAGCTTCTTCTGCTCCCGGTCTTCGGCGGCGGGGAATCCTTCCGCTCTGGGGTGGAAGGACCCCCTGCTGGCGAATTACTGCTGAAGCGGGACCTGCCGCCGACGTGCAGTCTGGTCTTCGGCGGTAATTCGGCAGCAGGGGGTCCCCGCTGCGGGTCTCCGGGGCACTTCGGTGGCGGGTCATGAAATGGAAGGGCCCCCCGCCGCCAAATTATCGCCGAAGCGGGGGCCCCCTGCCGCCGAAGACCCCAGGCCCCCGGAATCCTCTGGGCGGCCCTGGTTTTATACCCTGGCAAAGCCACTAACACCATTAAAATGGGTGCAGCACACTACTCAGCTGAGCTGCAACCTCTATATTAACCATGTAGTTAAAGTGCTGCAGCGTCGTACTCAGGGAACTAGCAGCATCTGTAGCAGCATCTCTGCTCAGCCCAGCTTCCCCAGCACAGCTGAATTCCCTCCTTCTCCCAGATGGCTGCTTTCCCGACTCCTGCCCCAGTCCCCGCGGGCTGCTCCCAGATCCCCTCCTGCAGTGGAATGGACACGTGGCCTGAGAGCCGTGGACACTGGATTTCTCTGTTCACCCCACACCATGGACCCTGCAGGAGCGCTAGTGCAAGCTCCCCTCACCCGCTGCCCTTGATTACTGGTTTGCAGCCCCCAGCTGGGGGAAAGGAGCTCATTCTCCATGGACCAATGAGTCCCTGGTCTCTCTGCTGGGACTCACAGACAGGGAGAAAATCGGTGCAGGCCTTGCTGGGTGTGGTTGTGGGTGACAGGGTCACCTACCCCACTAGGGCCCAGGCCGAGATCCCAGCACATTCCACGCCAGCCCCTGACCCGAAATCAGATGGACTTTCAGCCTCTGTCCCTGTGCTGGGGGGAGGCATTGGGTCATTGCCCTGGGGGAGCTGCTGGGTGAGGGAGGCGATTTACCTGCTCACAGACCCAATGGGCTAGTTTTACTTTGGTTATTATAGTTGAAAAGTCATGGAAGATGGGAGAGATTCCAGCAGACTGGAAAAGGGCAAATGTAGTTTCCATATATGAAAAAGGAAATAAGGACAAGCCAGGCAGTTACAGACCAGTCAGCTTAACTTCTGCACCAGGGAAGATAATGCAGCAAACAATTCAGGAATCCGTCTGAAAACATCTAGAAGATAATAGGGAGAGAAGCAATAGCCAGCTTGGATTTATCAAGGACAAGTTGTGTCAAACCAGCCCCTGATAGCTTTCTTTGACTGGGTAACAAACCTTGTGGATGGGGGGAAGCGGCAGATATGGTTTATCTAGACTTTAGGAAGGCTTTCAATGCAGTCTCACATGACCTTCTCCTTAACAAACTAGGGAAATACAACCTAGATGGAACTACTCTAAGGTGGGTGCATAACTGGTTGGGAAACTGTTCCCAGAGAGTAGTTATCAGTGGTTCACAGTCAGGCTGGAAGGGCATAAGGAGTGGGGTCCCACCATGCTCAGCTCTGGGTCCAGTTCTGTTCAATATCTTCATTCATGATTTAGATCGTGGCATAGAGAGTACAGTTACATAGTTTCAGAGTAGCAGCCGTGTTAGTCTGTATCCACAAAAAGAACAGGAGAACTTATGGCACCTTAGAGACTAACAAATTTATTTGAGCATAAGCTTATGCTCAAATAAATTTGTTAGTCTCTAAAGTGCCACAAATACTCTTGTTACAAAGTTTGCAGATGACACAAAGTGGGAGGGGTTGCCAGTGCTTTGGAGTATAGGATGAACATTCAAAATGATCTGGACAAACTGGAGAAATGATCTGAGGTAAACAGGATGAAATTCAATAAGGACAAATGCAAAGTGCTCCACGTAGGAAGGAACAATCAGTTGCACACATACAGAATGGGAAATGATTGCCTAGGAAGGAGCACTGCAGAAAAGGATCCAAGGGTCATAGTGGACCACAAGCTAAATAAGAGTGAACAATGTAAAGCTGTTGAAAAGAAACTAACATCATTCTACTCCACGCTGATTAGGCCTCAGATGGATTATTGTGTACAGTTCTGGGCACCACATTTCTGGAAAGATGCTCACAACTTGGAGAAAGTCCAGAGAAGAGCAACAAATATGATTAAAGTTTAGAAAACATGACCTATGAGAGAAGACTGAAAGAATTGGGTTTGTTTAGTCTGGAGAAGAGAAGACTGAGAGGGGACATGAAAACAGTTTTCCAGTACGTAAAAGGTTGTTACAAGGAGGAGGAATAAAAATGATTCTCCTTAACCTCTGATGATAGGACAAGAAGCAATGGGCTTAAATTGCAGCAAGGGTGGTTTAGGTTGGTTATTAAGAAAAACTTCCTAACTGTCAGGACGGTTCAGCACTGCATTAAATTGCCTAGGGAGGTTGTGGAATCTCCATCATTGGAGATTTTTAAGAGCAGGTTAGACAAACACCTGTCAGAGATGATCTATATAGTACTTAGTCTTGCCTTGAGTGCAGGCGACTGGACTCGATGACCTCTTGGGGTCCTTCCAGTCCTATGATTCTATGATTGGATGATCCAAAGGTCTCTTCTCGCCTTAACATCTACAAATCTCTGAAAAACTAAGTGTGGCACATTGAGCAGCCTCTGATGTTTTCATGTGTCGCCTGCTTGATCTCCAGAACTAACAATGAGTGAGTGGGGGGTGGGGGGGTGACACAGCGGGAGCAGCGCAAACATGCAAAGGGGCTGGCCAGGGCAGTGACATCACACTAGCCTTTTGCAGGACCTCAGCTGATTGGTCAAAGGCGGTTGGCAGGTGGTGACCTCACAGAGAGTCTATGACAACGGGCAGGTAAAGAGGCTGCAGGGTGGGGGAAATGGCTTTGCTGTAGGGAGTCTCCTTCTCAAGGTCTCCCCTTGAGGACGGTGAGAGAATACAGGGTCATGCCTGTGAGCGCGAGGAGGAGCCTCCTTGGTGTTTTCCCCTTTCCCATTGCTAACTGAGCGAGAAGACAGACGTCCTGTGGAGCAGGTAAGAGCCCCAGAGAGGTTTGGTACTGTCAGAGAAAAACTTAGCTCTCGCTTTTTGGTTGGGTACAGTAAAGTCAGATACTTTATTTTCTCTTTGCAATCGTATAGAGGGAGTGAGTGCCCTAGGACACAGGGTTGCCCCAGTCCTAGGCAGGTCTCTCTCCAGGTAAACAATTACAGTAGCATTTCTACTTTTTGTTACATACAATAATAAGCAACAGCTGCATATTGTTTATACATAGGCCATCTTGATATCTTATTTTTCTCACTTCTATTTCGATGCCAGTCTACGTTCCTCATTATCGACACACGATCGCAACAACTTCTCACACAGTTCTTTCCCACTCACCTCACACAATCCTCGCTTCTACAAATCTTGCGTTAGTAGGGTTACAGCTAGCCTGACTCTTGCTAACAGAGACTGTCATGCATTAAGATCCCTCCAAATCCCTGTCAGTTCTTTCTCTACTTCCACACTCCCCCATTTTGTACTTCTAGTACAACAAAGATTTTCAAACCTCTATTTGAATTAAGCCATAGATTTCAGATTCTAGGTTAGATGTTTTAACCTTAGGGGTTTTGATTGGATGTAATGACAATGCATGATTAGCATGGACATGAAAGGTATTACTATTAGTACGTCCTTTACAACAACAACAACAACAACATAATCCTAAGCAAACTAATAGCAATACAAGCAATAACATTCCCATAGCAATAATATGATGGGGTTGTTGTACAGTTTTAGTCACAAAGCACAATACATCATACTTAGTACATAAAGTAGACTCTCTACAAGCTGTAGGAAAGGCATTCTTTTCAACTTGAGATATATATATATCTATATATATCTATATATATATTTATTTTGAAGCATATGAATTTGCCCTTGTATTTCAGAGATTCTTTGAACCTCTGGTAACACTGAAAGCAAATTTTGAAATTGATCAGGTACTAAGCCGGTCCAATTAAAGGGCATCTGGAACCTAGGCTATTTGCAAAATTCTATCTGCAGGCCAATAAACAATATGTTTGCCTGCAGTGGTAATGAGATTAAACTGTATATCTTGCAATGTGGTGGTTTTAACATACACACAGAGCTATCATTAGCTTGAAAAAGTAAATGTCCTGTCAGGATCGTTCCTTGTTCCATACCCTCCCAGCAAATGTTGCTGTGAACAGTGACAACTTCCCCTGGCTTCAGATTACGGATACACTGAAGCTGTGGGGGTTCTAAGGGCCAAAATGTCCATTGACTCCCTAACCCCATCCATATGTCAGATGTAATCCCAGGAGCACTGAGTAAAAATCGATTGGGCAAATCAGGTAGTCTAATCTCCCAGATGTCATGGTGAATCATCCAGTCCCACATGCATCTTCTCCATGGACTCGGCAGGATTCGGTATGTGGGAGCCCACACTCCCCTAACCGGTCCAAATGCTTGGAAGGAGCAGTGTGAATGTCCACACTTCCACCTAGAAAGTCTCCAAGTATGTCTCCATGGCAGGGCCGCCCAGAGGATTCCGGGGGCCCGGGGTCTTCGGCGGCGGGGGGCCCTTCCGTTCCGGGACCCGCCGCCAAAGTGCCCCGAAGACCCGCGGCGGGAACCCCCCGCCGCCGAATTACCGCCGAAGCGGGACCCGCCGCCGAAGCGCAGCCCGGTCTTCGGCGGTAATTCGGTGGCGGGGGGGGGGGTCCCCGCCGCGGGCCTTCGGGGCACTTCGGCGGCGGGTCCCGAAACAGAAGGGGCCCCCCGCCGCCGAAGACCGGGCTGCGCTGCGGCGGCGGTGGGTCCCGCTTCCCCCCTCAGCCTCTTACCCGAGCGCGTCTCCGGCGGGGCCTGAGCTCCATCCCGCTCAGAGCCGCGTGGTGAGGGGTCGGGGCTGTGAGCTCCATGCCGAGCGGAGGCAGCTGCCCCGCCCCCTCCCCATGCCGCTCTGAGCGGGGCGGGGCTCAGGCCCCATTGGAGCTCCCAGCACCGCCCCCTCACCACGCGGCTCGGATCGGGGCGGGGCTCAGGGGCTCGGCCGGAGACTCGGCGCTTGATGCGCTGAGGCTCCAGGAGAGGGGCGGAGGCGGGAGCCTCCGCTGTTCTCTTGGGGGCCCCTGCGGAGCCCGGGGCAAATTGCCCCCTTTGCCCCCCCCTCTGGGCGGCCCTGCTCCATGGCCACAGATCAGATGGTACTCCTGATGTGTCTGTAAGGGCAGTGGGCCAAGCCTGGTGCTCAAGGTCACTCTGAATGGCCATTAGCTGGTCATTCAGGAAATCCTGAATTTCTGAACATGCTAGATCCCACTGCAATGCCTTCCCAGCCTCAGTGACGGTCAATACAATATCTGTCAGCAACTTCTGGGTCATAGAACTAAGGGCGGAAATGACATGTAACTCACCAACTCCAGCCTGTACTTGGGTTAGCTGAGCTCCAGAAATAAGGCCAGTGGTCTTTTCTAGTTGGCCCAATTTCTCATCATGGTCTTGGTTCTTAAAATATTCCGAACTGCTGCTGCACTATTGGCCCCATCCCATAGGGATCTGGTCAACTCCCTCTTCTTCCAGAGGAAATAACCCAGGCCCTCTCTTGTGCTAATCTAATGGCAGCCCCTTGTGAGCTATTTGGGTATGTAGAGGTGATCTGGAAACTGGAGAAGGGCAATGTAACCTTAACAGTCCCTAGTGTAATATTAATCACAGTCCATCGATTTCCTAATACATCTCTCTTTCGTGTAGTACTATATCACATCTGTTTTTAACTATCCTCAGGTACTTTCAAGGGGCATTAACATTAATAGCATAGGAGGGGGTGTACTGCAATAAGGTACAGGTTACATTATAAGTCACTGGAATAATTTCTATATAAGTAAAATTTCCAGTGGAAGAACAAACTCTTTGGGTATTCATTTGATTATTCACTAATTGGGTGACGAAATAACGATAAGGGCCTCTTTCATGTAACGCATTGCAAACTCCAGGAACAGCCATCATATCTACTTTCCTATGGAAGCCATCAATTTCAATTACAGATTCTTGCGGTTCATTTGTAGTGATATCATAGATTTCTATTTCCACTGATCCATTTATTCTCCACTCAATTGTTTGCTTATATGGGATATCCTGAACTTTAAAAATATTTTTTTCCAAACAATCTTTAAATAAATCACTAAAGTGTGAAGGCCTTGGCCACTGGTTTTATCAAATATATGGCATTGTCTGTATTTGGATATATTACAGGGGTAACAGTGTAATGGAGGACATAGCAGGGGCAGTGGCAACAAGGTGCCTTTGGTACTTGTCATTTAAAATCCAATTAGGGAGGGCAATACATGTTGAAGGATTTATCCAAAACACAGGGCACAGCCTGTAGAATAAACCCCAACATCCAATCAATACCACATTCCCAAGCATGGCTCCCACAAATTTCTTCCTGCCAGTGTGTAATTCTTTGTTTCTTCACCAGGCTGAGTTCTTAATGTCCTTTCCAGTCAGGAATTCCTGGACTTTGGCAATTTCGGTGGAGCAAGTGTCCCTTCTTTTTTCCCAAAACAATCGTGGTAGGGCATCCTACAGGGGAGAGGTTACCAGCACATCACCCTGTAACGGTTTTGCTTCTTCTAGAAAAATCCAAAGGCACAGTAGGTCTGTCAGTGGACAAGGGAGAGGTTACTAGCACTTCACCTTGTCCTTTTTCCCTGCTGTCCAGAAGGCACAGCAAAGCTAGAAGGAGAAATAGGCCAATCATCAGAAGGAGAATCCTCCCAAGGTGGAGGGGTCTTTTTGCAGTGAGAATCATGGGTCCAGGCAGGTAGTCCTTGGCACTTCATGGAAGTGTTGGTGGTTAACAGGACTCGGAAAGGGCCTTTCCAGTGTGGAGCCAGAGCAGTCTTTCGCTGATGGACCTTTACATAGATCCAGGCTCCTGGTTCCAAGGAGTGGCAGGGCTGCTAGGGTCTTTGGGCAGCGCTTCTTTACTTGTGAGAAAAGAAACCTAACTCATTTCATTAATGCCTGGCAGAGTTTTGCAGATCTCATAGCTGCTTGGGCACATTCAAGCCCCCCCCCCTTTTCTTGGTTGTCAGCTAAGTCTTAGCTGCGAGCAGTGTCCTTGAATGAGGCCAATGTCTTATCTTTAGACTGAGCATACTAGCTATTTTTTTCCCCCAGTTAATTCGTTCTGTTCTTTTTCCTTCTCCCCTTCTTGGCTTCTTTTAACCTACAAAGGAAACTTCCACTCTTCACTCATACACCTTTTCCCAACAATGAACACATAAACATTGCCACTATACAGTACATTAGTCTTATTATTCAGTATATGCCACATATACCCTGCCAGTAAAATAACTTTATTACAGAGCTTTGGAGCAACAAGCCAGGACAAACACACCCACTTTGAGGAGTCCACTCAGTACAACCTCTTGTGTCCAATGGCTTCCCACCTTCCCCAGCCCTCTGGCTAGAATTCTGAGGTAGCCAGAAGAATCCCATGTACAATATGGGGAGTGGGTTAACTTTTCATGTCCTTGCTTCCAAAGACTGTTGGTATGCAAATTTTAATAACAATTTTCAATTAAAAGATTTGGCCAATGTAGTTTCTTTCTCTTACTTAAGAAAATGTATTAGACTGTAGTATATCACATTTTTCTGATGTATCCAAACACTATGTATTCTAAGTTGAACAAAACAAGTATCTGCATTTCAATCCAACACTTCCGCTTGATTTCAAATCAGACCATCCCATGAAAATATTAAACACAACAATTCTGGCCACGAGACAAACACCACAAGACAGGACATAGAACACAAAACATAATTCCTATTATGCCAGTAAATGTATGGTACATTAAATGCTGTTCAGCTGGCATCAGTTTTCTTTGATTATCTGAAAGACAAAAAAACAGAGGTCTACCCCTTCTGGGCAGTCAATCATTGCTTAAAATATACAAATACCCTTGTTGATTTCAGACAAAACAGAGGAATTACCCCATATTTTCTTGTATTTGTTTCATAGGCAGCCCAGGTTTCAGTGGCTTCTACCTTATCAGTTAGATAATTTGCATTAATACAGTTGCTTTCTGGGTTGATTCTGGATCCAAAGCTATTCACAACTAAAAGATTCTTACTTTAAAAGGGACATAATTATCTTTACCAGAATTTTGATGGCTTTTTTTCTTCTAACTCCTGCTTTTAAACACTGAAAGAAAAGCACTTCTTATAGTGACCCTTAGAGCCTAATAGGATTTCAATTACGTAGCACTGTATACATTCTTTAGCTAATTCAACGAAATTGTTTATAGCCAAATGATTGCAATATAAGAATTTCTTTGCCTGAATCTATTTACAAACATTTCAAAGACACCAAGAACCTTCCTCTTTAGCATTTTTACAAAGTTCAACTGCTGTTTCCTCCAGCAACTACAGAGTTAACTTTTCACTTTCCCTTAAATCACTTGCTTAAATCACTTATCAATTCAAATCACCATTCCAAATATTCTCCTGGATATTTAAAATCCCCATGCTTATACTTACTTACTTCTTCCTTCCACTACACCCACAAAATTTCTAACCTGTTTTCCAATCTCTCTGTCTGTTGCCTGCCCGCCTGGGCCCGATCCTGCTTTTCTCGCTGAACCGTCCCTTCCATGGGCACTGGCTTGTTCCAATACCAGTTTAGCTAGGAGGGTGAGCTTCTCAACTAGCCCCCACCCTTCCTGGTCTCTTCTCTTAAACATACTTACTCACAAGACTACCCGAGTCCTCCCTCATGAGGCTTGCCACCTGGGCAAAAACGCATGGCCCATTGGCGTTTAACTATTCAATTTCCTCTGGTGGCAAACACACTGCTGTTATGGCGTATGCTGAGCACAAATGGTTAAATTTTAACAAGTCCCTGAAGGACCGACATTTGCTTAGCCAGGGCTTCCTTTTCTAACTGGAAGTCCTGTCTCAAGGCCTGCAACTTGCCCTGGGCACAGGTTTGAGTTGCTGCCTGGTTCATGATCTATGCTCTTAATTGCTCAATTCTAGTTATCAAGTACACATCTCTTCCCTTTTCTCCAACTACTCTATTGCCCAGTCCTGCTACAACTCGGGGTAGATCCACCTGCCACCCTTCCCGTCAATCAGGGTGGAGAGAGGAATGCTAAACCCCTCTTCAGTTCTCAGACTTACTGTGGCTGAGAGCGGGCACACCTTTAATCATGCAATCCTCAACATATAACACCAACAGTACCAAGCAAAGGAAACATAAAATAACAAGGGTAAAACAAATAGATGGTGTAAATTCTGCAGGGCTCCCCCATTCTCAATTGCTCACCAAACTGTGACAAATTTCTGTTACCAATCTCTCTCATGTCAGCTGATCAGGCTGACATTGCAGAACGTTGGGGGAAGATAAAACACACCATATAACCAAATGTTAAAGCTTCATTAAAAACAATAAAACAACAATGGAGAGTGTTGGGAACGCTCTCACATCACTCAGGAAAAACATGTATGCCCCAAGCCTTAAGCCACTTTAATACTCACACATGTCCAGACTGGCCACGTCTGTGTATAACGTACAAAGAAGGGGAATAGGTGGACGGGAGATTATCCTGTATACAGCTTGTCCAGAATTTCCAACATGCTTCCGCTCTTGGGATGGCTGTTCTTTTACACCCTGGACTCTCCTGCAGTGTCTCTTTTAGAGATTCCAGTCCAGGTCGGCTGCCTGTGGCTTCTCCAGTGTCACCAAGCCACACCGGCTCCGGGGTTGCAAAGACTGTTGGATCTCACTGGACAGTTAAGCTTTGCAAATGTAATCTCAGTTCTGTAACTTGTATTGCCTTTGGTTTGCCTCTGTCTATATTTCTTTCACAGCCAGCTGGGGCCGAAAGCAGTTTTCTTTGTACTTAGCATAGTCTGCGTTGATTCTTGACCTTGAACACAGAGCAACTTTCTCTTTATCTCTAAGCCAAGCTGAATTTCAAATTAACCCGTTCCTAGACAAATTACTCACACTGTGTCAGAGGCTTTTTGGTGATTAAAAGCTCCTCTGAGATGTATGATCTTATCTAGATTGAAGGTACCTTCTAATGGGCATTGTTTAGATGGATCTTCACGCGTGTTAAGATTCCAATTCTCTAAATACCTGCAGGTTTTAGGAGCATAATGTACGTACATGTAATATGCTGGGGTACCAGAAAAAGGGGGTAAGGTGGAATGTTTAGACTGTCCCTCCCACATTTTCCACTTACACACACAGGGAGGGTGCCCTGTCCACGCTAGCGGCTCATAAACTAAGGATCTCTCCCTCCAGGGTACTCACTCAGGAGAGACTAACGAGGATGACTATGACTCTCCTACACCTCCCTTCAGCAAAGAGCGTTGGCTAGTCTCTGGGAGACGGCGCCGCTTACTCTGATTGCATCCAGTGAGATGATCAGACTGTCAGTAGCCCACACGGAAAGGAAGGGGGGGGAGGGAAGATGGGTTCACACATTTCTAGACCCAGGTAGCTTCCTCGCCGGACGATGCCAGGCTGAGTCAGCCCACCGTGGGTCGGATCTCCTCAAGATCCACTAGTTACCGGGCTTGCGTTAGAGTAGTCCTGGTCACGAGCTTTCGCTTCACAGGGTACTCTGGGCGTCTTCCGGTAACAGTCACTCACACTGGTGTACACACACACACACCAAGGCCTCTTTTTTCTCTCTTTTTTTTTTCCTCTTTTTTTTTTTTTTAAACCATGATGCATCTTACCTGGTCTGGACCCAATACCATGAGGCGATATGACAACCCCTCTTGAGGCGGTAAAAACCCCTCAGCACCGGTGCATTCTAATGCATTTACCTATGCATTACCTTATGCATTTACCTATGCATTTACCTTATTGGCCAACTCAGCAGTTCCCAATACTGCTACAAACTAACTTTGTTGGGGCCTTTCCCCACTACCACTTGCATCTGATCTTGCTGCACAGTCAATAAGTTCAGATGGCGTGAGCCCAACAGAGACAGACGTCCCCACGGACAGTCCTCCTCCGATACCCCAATAGAGATTTCAAAAGGTCTCATACCTCTCATGTGGCGCCATGGGGTTCGAAGGGGAATGATCCGTAGTAGCCGTCTGTGGGTCCGTGGGCGTTGCCATCCCGGACGAGCCCCCAAATTGTCGGAGAAAAACTCAGTTCTCGCTTTTTCTTTGGGTGCAGCAAAATCAAATACTTTATTATTTCTCCAGGAATTACAATGGAGGGAGAGAGTGTCCTAGGACACAGGGTCGCCCCAGTCCCGGACAGGTCTCTCAACAGGTAAACAATTACAGCAAGCATTTATACCTTTGTTACAGACAATAACAAGCAATAATACAGACAATACTGAGCAACAGCTGCATTTTGTTTATACATAAGCCATACTGCTATCTTATTTTTCTCACTCCTAGAAGACACCAGTCTGCATATTTGGTTACAAGTTGCAAGGTCGTAATAACTTTTTACACAGTTTCTTTCCCTCTCGCCTCACACCATCCTCGCTTCTAGAAGTCTCACGTCATTAGGGTTACAGCTGGCCTAACTCTTGCTAACTGACTGACATGCATTAAGATCCCCTTCAAATCCTTATTAATTCTTTCCCTACTTCCACACTGACTAATTATCATGTGTGTGGAATCATCATTAATGTGTATTCTATGTAGTTAGGTTGTTGTCTTCTTTAGGAAATTTGGGGAAACAGGAGCCCTGGGAAACCCTGTTCCCCTCCTCCCCTCATACACACTGCACATTTGCTGCCACCTGGTGCTGGCTGAGCAGTAGCATTGTGACATCAGAGACGATCCACCACTCAGCACCCCGTCCCTCCAGTTCATTTGCATAGTTGGGGAGAATGACTAGCAACCTGGCTACCATGGCAAGAGCTACCTTTGATGACTGATTACCCCCTTAATACCAGAACATCATTACAGAAAGAAAGCTTGTAATGAAACAGGGCCAGATGTGGATAGCCGGGATAGCCTCCTGCTGTGCTCATTTGGGTTTGTACTGTAGTACGGTGCAGTGTTTCTTTACAAAGGGCAATTGTTTGCTACTTTCCTTAGTAAGGACTAGGTGAAAATAAGATGAAAAATTCCAGCTCTTTTTCTTGGATATTGTTTATCTGCTCCTTACACATTCAGGGTTATAGCTTAGAACTTTCACGGAAACTGAAGTTGCATAAAATGAGTTATGTTTTAATACAGTTTAATTTAATTACTTTCAATTCTCTGATAAACACAGCATTGAGTGGTGAAAAGGGGACCTTCACAAAGATAAGAATGGCAATGAAATATATACTGAAAACAACAGATGAGTAAGAGCTTCATTGTTTAAACAGTACATAGAAAGAAAAAACTATTATATATTAAAAAAATAAGGAAATTAAATCAAAAAACCCTTCACTTAACGTTACTTAAGTTTGCTTTCATCAATAAAATAAACCATAAAATAATTAGGAAATACAAAGTCAAGATTTTCAAAAACGATTAAAAGGTTACAAAATTTTATGATCTCTTGTTAGCAAATGTCGAAATAAGTGTTGCCCTGGGCACCCTTAATTCAGTCCTTTTGTGCATTTCCATGATGATGCAGACTTTCATTACATGATCCCAGGAAGAAGATCAGCAGGAAGAAATGGAATAAGAGAAAAGAGAAGGTGAGACAAGAGGAAAGGAGGAAGAGGGAAGCCCAGAGGGACAAATTTCAAACACCCGCAGTGAGTCACAGATTCATAAATTCCAAGGCCAAAAGGAACCACTCTGGTCTGACTTTCTGTTTAACATCGGCCATTGAATTTCCCTGAAAATAATTCCCATAGGAATTAGAGCGGATTTTTTAGAAAATCACACAATCTTGATCTTTTTAAAAAAAGGCCAGTTGTGGAGGATACAGCACAACCCTCGGTGAATGGCTCCAAACCCTGACGTTAAAAATGCTCGCTTTCTTTCTAGTGTGAATTGGTCTAGGCTTCAACTTTCAGCCATTGTCTGCTCTTAACCTTTATCTGCTAAAGTGAAGAGCACATTAGTAAATATTTCTTCCCTTAGGCTCACCGCTTAACCTTCTCTTTGATTGAGCTCCTGTACTCTGTCAGCACAAGGAGTGTTTTCTAATCCTTTCATCATTCATGTGGCTCTTCTGTGAACCCTGTCCAATGTATCAGCATCTGTCTCAAATTGTGGACACCAGAAGTGGACACAATTTTCCAGGAGTGGTTGCACCAGTGCTCACTACACAAATATGGAACCTCTCTATTTCTACTTGAGATTCTGCTCTATGTATGGCTCCAAGAGTCACATTTGCCCCTTTGGCCACTGGGAACTCATGGGGAGCTGATTATCCCCCATGACCCCAAGTCTTTTTCAGAGTTGCTGCTTCCCAGGATAGAATCCTCTATCTTGTACACAGAGCCTATATTTTGTCTTACTTTCTACACAGGTGATGACTTCTTTCCACAAAATCTAAACACAGAAATGAAAAAAACTCACACAGTATCTCCTCCCCACCAATCCTCTTGGTCCTCACAGAGAAACAGCAAAGATGGAGGCTTGCTGCAGCAAGGCTGCAGGGGTCTCCGAGCGTCCCCCTGCCCCATCCCTGTCCTGCCTGGCTGTTGTCAAGGGAACTCTGTGAGGTCACATCCGCCTCAACGTCTTTGCCCAATAGGCTGAATTCCTGCCAAAGGCCTTTGTGAAGTCACTGCCACACTCCCCTTTCCCTTGCAGGCCTGATGTCTGCCCCTGGCCAGCCCGGTTGGATGTTTGAGTTGCACCCCAAGATCTCCCCACTTGGTCATTATTGATTCTGGGGAGCAAGCAGGCTACCCAGTAAAACAGCAGAGTCTGTTCCTCACCCCACAATGAGTTTTTCATAGAGGTGTCAGTTGTGAAACAATTTGATGGCCTAATCCGGCCTCTATTTCTCAGGCTCTGAAATTTCACACACTTAGCACCATATTAAGCCCAATCGCTTGTAGTAATTCACTAAAAGGCACCTTCCAGAATGACAACAAGTTGTGATGGGAGGACAGCTGGAAACAGAGAATCCACCTTTCCCCTGGGTAATTTGTTCCAGTGGCTAGTGTCTCTCACTGTAAAAAATGTGTGCCTTACATTTCATTTGAATTTCTCAGGCTTCAGCTGACAGCCATTGGTTCTTGTTGTGCCTTTCTTGGCTAGATCGAATTAGCCCTGCCCCATGAAATCCGATCTCCCCGTCCTGCTGGGAGCCCCCCAGGCAGGAGTACCCCAGTAGGGGCCTCCTAGCTGTTTGTCTTCTGGATTTCGGACTGGACTTCCCCTGTATGGCTGCTCTCCGTGGGGATATCAGATGCACCTCCAGAGGCAGTGCAGAAGCAAGTGCACTGCATCAGCCTGTCATTGGGCTCAGGGCTTTGGCCTTGGCAGCTTCTCCTTCAGCCACATCTCTGGGTGCCCAGGCTCAGGGCTTCTGACCCCTGTGGCTACAGCTGGAGCCACCTCCACATTTGGGAATGTCTTATAGTTTCAGAAAGGTTGGTGGCTGCTTCCCTCCAAGCCCAGATCTGAAGGCAGGACGGCAGTGAGGGCCGCAATGCTGTGACTCTCCTACAACAACCTTTGAACTCTCCCACTCTTCCATTTTGGTCGGGAAGCCCACCAAACAACATCTCATTGAGATGGATGTGTTCCCAGGGAATGTCTCAATTAGAAGGAATCAACATTTCCCAGCTGAAATAAATGTTCTGCTGGAAAACTCTCTTTTTTTTTCTTTCGAAAGGACTTTTGGCTTCAGGTTTTTTTTTTTTAAGACTGTGGCTTTTATGTTTTGTGGCACACAAGCAGACAAGTTAGAGAAAACATAAAATACTCTTGCTGAAAGTTTGCAATATCTTGTCAATTTGTTTATTAAGACCAGAACAACAGTACATAAGAACCCCAAAATCAGAGGGAGAGAACATAGGCTACTGCCTATAACAGAGAGGCACAACTCACTGGGTACCTGCTGATTGACTGCTGCTAAGTCCCAATTTTGTTCTGCCTTACTGAGCTGCCTAGCATGCAAGCAGGTACAGAAACCCTGCCCAACATGTAAAGTCACAGTATTCAATTTTAACACAACTGCAAATACACCAGAGCATCAACATTTTCTGTTTTACAAGGTCTCTCCTTTTTTGGAACCCTTGTTTCTAAAAAAGCCACGTGGGACTTGAATCAAATTTCAGTGACTAATTATCATGTGTGTGGAATCATCATTAATGTGTATTCTATGTAGTTAGGTTGTTGTCTTCTTTAGGAAATTTGGGGAAACAGGAGCCCTGGGAAACCCTGTTCCCCTCCTCCCCTCATACACACTGCACATTTGCTGCCACCTGGTGCTGGCTGAGCAGTAGCATTGTGACATCAGAGAGGATCCACCACTCAGCACCCCGTCCCTCCAGTTCATTTGCAGCCCAGCTCAGCCCTGGTCACTTTCGCCAGGTGGGGCCAGGCAACTCCCCTGCGCTGCGATCCGCGCACCGGGCACCGGCTTGCCCCCAGCCGCGGAGCACAGGGCAGGCTGTGCAGGGTGGGGAGGGATACTCACATTGCTGGCACCTGCCTGCCTCAGGGCTTTCTCCCTGCCCGCCGTGCCCGCTACGAAGGTCGCGATGGAGGGGAGCAGCGTGCCGCTGAGAGCCATGTCAAATTCGCCGGGTGGCTGCCTGCAGACAACACGGGGGAGAGAACCAGACAGCCCTGTAACTCAGCCGCTGCTCGGGGACCCGGATCCACGCTGCTGTGCCACCGAGAGCCATCAAGTGCAAAGGGAGCGGGGTGGGTGGAGACACACCACCCCCCTCATTTAAGTGTCAGGAGCTGCTCGGTCTGGGAGCCCGACGGAGAGTCCAGCTTGGGGAGAGGCTCAAAGGGGGGGGGGGGGGATAAAAACGTTGCACCAAAAATTGCAAGACAAATATCCTTTAATTACAGCTCAAACGGGCCCCCTCCGGAGCAGGCGGTGCTCGGTGCTAGCGGCGGTCCCGCCGCGGCGCATCAGCAGCAGCAGCCGCCGCCGCCGCCGCTGGGCAGCAGTAGCAGCGAGGCAGCAGGAGGGCGGCGGCGCGAGACGGTTCCGGGGATTCCCTGCTCGCGCCGCTGCCATGGGGGAGCCGCTGCTGCTGCGAGCTGGTGAGCGGGGGGTGGGGGGCGTCCTCGCGGGCGGGGCTCGCGCCCAGAGCGCTGACACTGTCCGTTCGGAACTGTCACGCCGCGCGGCCGGGCCGCCCCACTTAGAACGTCATCGCCCTCTGTCCCCGCGCCCAACCAGCGTGGTCACCCGGGCTCCGCCCACCGTCGCCGCGGCAACCACCAAAACAAACGCAGTGCCCTGACACACACAGATCTCCCCCATAGCCCAGCACCCTGTTTTACACTCTTGTTTTTTCAAGACCCAAAGGGAGAAATCCCCTCCCTCCTCCTACTCCATGGGAGGAGGGAAGCGGGGATTGAGCTTCTCTATGAATAGCTCCAGTGCCTGATTCTGCTTGAACTTAGTTTTCCTGAAAGTGGCACCATTTTTCTCAGTTTTACCGTCACCCCTGGGGTTCTGAATAACAGCAGTGAAACTGACCAAAGCTGCTAGTGCTTGGCAGCATTGTGAGGAGGAATAGAAGCTCTGGAACTGCCAGTTTGCAGACTCAGGAAGACAGGTCTGCACTGGTTTACATTTGGAAGGTTATCTTCAGATAATGAAAGCTGGGCATGTGCTTTTTTCAATCCCTGACAATGCATGGCAGAGAATACAATTATTAAAGAAAAACAGTTTTAGCCCCTTTTTGCACAGTTACCTGCACTTATACAGGTTGCGACCTCATATTCCTTGCACAATCTACAAGTTTGGGTGCATGGGTAATGCCCTAATTGTATTACCGTTGCACCGTGAATTTGCTTGGTTCTTTTTAACCAAGGTGAAGTATTCCTAGAAAATAGGTGAAACATTTGGATTGGTAACAGTAATGTAAATACTGTGATAAATTCAGTGCCCCTGGCTTCCCATGGTTCCACAGTCAGAGAAATGGCACTGGAATTTACTTTTATCTTCAGAATTCTTCTCCCCTCCCTCTGCAGAGCACCATAAGAACATTAGGAAGGGCATTTGAAATAACACATAAAAGTGATTCCATGCACAAGTATAGAGTGTTTTCTGTTTCTCTGGAATTTGGCAGTCTATGGTGCTTAATATGGACATATATGTTTGATTACTATAGAAATTTTTCAGATCCTGTAAAAAAAAGTCTATCTTCACAGAATCCTCTCATCATTGGTACAGAAAGTGAAACAGAAGTGCTGCAGTATTTTAGGGTCTCTGGATTTGTTTTTCTCTAGGAAACAATTTTGGTGCTTTTATTATGCCAGATAATTACAAAAAATGTACTATCTTAAAAATATTGGGGGTTGGCAGCAGTAGCCCTGGAAATGAAAATGGGTGAGATTTTCAAAAGAGAGTAAGTGATTTAGGAACATAAGTCTCATTAACTTTTAATGGGACTGGCATTTCTAAGTCATGCAGTTTTCAATGTCTCACCCAACATGTAAAATAGGGCTTGAATTTTCTATGATTTAGTTGACCACTGGCATGTACTTTCAGTATTTTCAAAAAGCATATACCAAATGGTAAATTAGAACATGCTGTAGCATGGCTAGTGCTGAATTATCAGAGAAGTAGTTTCAAAACTTCCAATTTTTTATGCAGTATGTAGCTATTTATTTGTTCTAAAATCCATACTCTTACTGGCAGACTATTCTCAGACCTTGTAACCTTGTATGACTCTTACATAAACAAAGTTGTAGCTTCTAGTAGAGACTTAACTGATTTGCTCTGCTCTTTGTGTTATAGAGGAAAATCTTGTTCTCAGATGCCAATTCTTGAAATGATGAGGGTTTGTCGATCCCATAAATCACCTTCTTTCAAGGCTAGATCAGATATTCAAACAAGGTTATGAACCTCCTTGTACAGTCATAATTCCAAAACAGGTCAATCAAGAGGAGTTAAGTCCCTGCCCTGTATCATTTATAAACATGAAGCTGAGTAACCTTTGATGAGTAAATTAAACTCTAAAATAATAATAAAAAGCTTAGCTTTATTTTAGCAAACTGGTATTACAAGTTTCATGACATAAATGTTAATTATCAATATCTTTGGCACTAGAAAATGGATTTTTCTCTGCACAAAGTCCATTTCTTGGCAGAGGATACATTGGGAACTATCAATATAAAAAGGATTAATGTGGAGACATGAAGAATAATAAAACATTAAGGATGTTATCTAAATATTTCAAATAGAGAGAAAGAGGTACATGTCTACCTATAATACGAGTTTTAGGATCAGCGGGCTCAGTTGTTTACAGACTCTGAATGATGCTTTGTTTTGATTCTCGTGAAAGCTTCCTTATTTATTTTCGTGGCCCAGGGTTGTCTCCCTGGTTTCCCTGTTTATATATTATATACTAAGCATGTTAATCAAGGGTGATCATGTTAGGTTCTTTTCATCCATGGTTTAAAACAATTAGAGAAACTCTTTCTTTTCCCCCCCTTAGCTTAGTCAGCAGAAAAATTCAGAAGATGAAATAAGCTCTGTGTGGGTTTTTCCCATGTAGAGCAGTGAAATTGTCCTATTTGTTTTTCTATTTCATATTTCTGTACATGTTAATTTATTTTTATTCCTAAACCATTCCATAAGTTCCTATATTTAAATATAATTTGAAAGTCAGAGTCACTCTAGGCAAAAATTAGAATTAAATTCTTTATTAGAAGTACATCATTAAGCATAAAGAATGAGGAGTACTTGTGGCACCTTAGAGACTAACAAATTTAATAGCTCTGTAAAGGCAAAAAGGGAAAGGGCATGGGTGGAAATGAAAAAGCACAGGCATTTGAAGAGGGATTTTACTGGAGAGAGGATGAGGCTTGGAGATGGTAGCACACATTTTAAAAAAATCCATATTGCTTGTGTTTCAGGCAAAGATTATGCATTTATTTACCTTTAAAATACATTTTTAACTGGATTTTCAAAACAGTTGCTCTCAGAAACCACTGTGTAACTTAACCCCCTTAATTTAATTGTCTAGTAATTGATAGAATTAGAAACCACAGATATTAAGAAAGATTACACCAGAGGTTATCAAGGTAATTCACTGGACTGCATTTCTGGCAACTTTTGGATGATGCTGCAGAATATTTGGGGCACGGGGCCATTGTTTTGTTAGACAGTGCCTAGAACAATGAGGCCCTGAACACTGATTGGTACAAATCATAATAGAAAGAACTGGGTGGAAATTGCTGGAGGGCCCGATCTTGCTCTAATTGAAGTCAATGAAAAAAATTCCATTGATTTCAATGGTGTAGAATTGAACCCCAAAGGAGGCAGTTGGGGGAGGGATACAGCTGGGATAGGTTTACAGAAGGACAAGTAAAAAACAGGAGTACTTGTGGCACCTTAAAGACTAACAAATTTATTTTAGCATGAGCTTTCGTGAGCTAAAGCTCACTTCTTCGGATGGCATTTGGGACTTCAGACACCTTGCAGAGCCAGAATGAAGTGACATACACAGAAGCAAAGACAGAGGGGAGGTTGGTGAAGCTGTTAACAGCTGGGAGGTCCAGATATGTGAGCCACACTCATCAAAGTGAACATGTGCAAGCACCAGGGCCAGAGTTTATTGTCTCCTGAATACTTTAAACAGGATCATTACATGCTGAAATAGATGAGTATTGCTATAGTTATGAATGCAAAATTGTCCTGTTAGATTGCACCTGGGGAAATCTGGGTTTTGTTTTATCTGTTGGTTTTATGGTTACTGTATATTTTGTTCCTGTCCTCTTTATAAAGTGCTGCTGATTTTTTTATATTGTTCCTTATTCATTTGATGCCAGGGCCTTATTATATCCCGTTGTTGGTTTTAGGCTACTCTTGTGGAGTATTAAATATAATTAAAAGGCCACATTTTCAAAGGATCCTCCTCTATTTCATGCAAATAGCAGCATGTGCATGTTTCAGGTAACAGCAGATGCATGCACAGGTGATAGATTCAGACTTGCAGTGCTCAGAAAGTGTGCATACAGATATTTGCATGGATTTAAATAGAGGCCACTTTTTGAAAACGTGTCAAAAAATATCAGTAAGTTAGGCCACCTTAAAACTAGGTTACATTTAAATAGCTACATAAGTGGGATCAGGGAGATCTACTTTGTCCTGAGCTGTTACAATTGAAAAGTGCTGGGTCACTTTAATAATTTCAAACCCCTATAAAGAACCCCTTGTTATGGCAGGAGTCTTGTAGGTGATGTATGTGATGATGAATATGCCAGAAAATTCCAAGATATCGTGTGTAATTGAGCAAAACCCCAGGTTTAATGGAATTGAAAACTACTTGTGTCACAGATCTAGGCAATTACTGTTCATAAAGGGGCACCCGCAACTTGAAAATCATTTCAATCAGAAAATGCTGCATCTACTATTGTTACAATTAGCCACGGAGGTTGCTGTCACTGAAAGGGATTAATGAAAAAATAACATTTTCATCTCTTGTTTTCATTTGTTTGCTGTGTGCATTTGGCAGGTCTCTGTGTAATAGTCCTTGTGTGATGGTGCCTGCCCTTCCCTATGCTACTGAAGAATGTGCTGATCAGTACTGTGGTAGCAGAACTGAAACTGAAAAGGTAGCAGGCAGGACTATGCACAAAGAGAAAAGGGATGTAGACCTGCCCTTTGTACCCTGCAGGACCTGTGGTCACAGGCCCTTCCTGATTTGGGGGGAACCAAGGAAAATAAAAAGTAATCTCTTGAAAATTGAACCAGTGTTGTCTGACTGCTAGAGTTGGAATCTTGACACTAATTTTTCCTAATGATTGTAATTTATTTACAGTCACCTGGCTGGCCTTTGAGGACTGACAAATCACAGCCAGAAGCTCTTTGATTTAGGGAAGGCCCCAGATCATTTTGCAGCTGGAGTGAGCAGCACCACTCAGGCTACCGTTGATACACTAGGACCATCACAAGTTCTTCTGCTGAGCATCCAGCATGATGTTTGACCACAAAAAGGGGCAGACAAATAGAAGAGGCAACATGGTATGTAGTGGGCTCAGGGATGAGAACAAGGGACTAATCCTAGCGTTGACACTGGCTCCCACTGTGGCCCTGGTCAAGTCACATAGGCCAAAATTTCCATACTTGAGTGCCTGTAGTTATGTACCTAAATCATTGACTTTAATAGGGTATTAGAGCAGTGGAAGCTACTCCAGCCATTGGTCTTTTCCCATTTTGCATACTGAGGAGGGAGAGTGCTTCCTTGTGTCCCCCCTTGCAAGGATTCCCAGCACCCATGAGTTACTCATGTGGGTATTGAACATAAAATTTTCCCCATGTAAAAATACATTTTGTTTTCAAACAATCCAAGGACTTAGTTGACACGGAGAATTTTTTTAGAAAAAGGGCAAAATAGCTTGACATTTTAAAAGAAATCACTGTTTAATTTTCTTTATAGTTCAAACATTATTTTAAAGGAGTTGAACTCAGATGTTCCTGGGGTTTAACAATGACTTGTATACATAGCTCCCAGAATGGAACCTGTGCAAACAAAAAATAAACAATAATAGTGTCTTTTAAATTCACTGTATTTTTAAAGACACACAGAGGAGAATCAGCCAGGCTGATTCATTGTATTTTCCCTGTGCTGATGGAGGAATTAGAGACAATAACAGAGCTTGACAAAACCAGCTAAAGCCACTAAACCAACTGGAGGGTTAAATCTATCAATCAGCAGTAAATATGAAATATAGGGGGGTGGGATCAGGGCAATGCCCTGGGGAGAAGCCCAGAGAACTCCTCTTCCCCAAATGTCAGAAGAGGGAAGGTGCTGGGATTTTTATCAGAATGTCCTCCCTGAGTCCTGTTTAGAGATTCAGGTTCTTTAACTGTTAGGTGTCTGAAACGTTTAAAACATTGCCCTCCTATAGCTGCTGGAAGGAAAAAGGAGCTGTCTCTTCTCCTCCTGCAATACCTGCTGTTTGCTGTGTGAGGGGGTTTCCAATATTCTTTCACTCTCCCAGACGCCTTGGCTGTTATGAAGAGGATGGTGGACAAGATGTCTCTTCCCCCCAGCCTCTCCTCTTCAGTCTTCCTCCCCTTTTCAGAACTCTAGTGCCTGCTTTTGAGGCCTCTCATAGCTTTCCCCAGCAGCAGCATGAAATCTAAATGTTACACTGTTGTCCACAATGTTCTGAATAGGAACTATGAGGCTGACCAATCTTCTTAATTTCCTTTTCCTGGCAAATTTGTGAGCAGCAGAAGCTGAGGCACTGGAGCTGCCTGCAGACTCAGGACAATATCATTTTACATTTAGGTCACAGATTGACGGTTCTTTACATACACAAGAGTTAAAGATATTTTTTAAAATATAATCTTAAATTCTGCAGAAATTGTTGCTTTAAGTCCTCACACTCAGCCTGGAAAACTTCCCACTCATCGGTCAGGAATGGCTGAGTGGGCTTTTCATGTTCTATTTGGATCAGGCCTGATGTTTTTATTTTTTAAATGACAGCAATGTTTTTAAGTAACACAATTTATATTGATTCGATATTTTGAGAAAACAAACAAACAAACAAACAAAACATTATAGCTGTCCCAAGTTTGCATAGTGCAATGCTTGAATTTACATGAAGAGAAAGTAGAGAGTAAGTAGTAAAGTTCTTCCAATTTTAAACCAGATGTATATTAAATTAAATCTGTGCTAATTAATCAGATGCATAAAGAGTATTTAAGACAACAGCTCAGCCCCTCTCACCCACCCTCTCCCCATCACCATTGTCAACTTTCTCTGCATGTGTTTTTATGGATAAACTGAACTGATCTGACTGGCTGAATCCAACAATAAGTTGTTCTAAACAAATCACGATGCTTCAGGTCAATAACTGTTTGGGAAACATCTGTTACTTTACTGCTTCAACACTCAGCTGAGAAAATTATTAGATATATATTCTGATAATTTGAACAGAAACAAAGTCATCGTAACAGAACATTGAGAGAGGATCAATGCCTTCTGTTTTGAAAATAAATATCACACGTCAACATTTTTTCCATAAATGCTTCGGCAGCGGGAGACCATTATCCTAAGATAACATTCTCCAGCAGAGAGATGATCTCTTAATTAGAGCAATATGTAAACTACTTTAGGATGCTTGATATAAATCCTGCAAACTGATTCACTGATACTTTTACTAAGATGAATTTTGATATCATGGGATGAAATCCTGGCCCTATTGTAGTTTATAGAACAAGGAGTACTCGTGTCACGATAGAGACTAACACATTTATTTGGGCATAAGCTTTCGTGGGCTAAAACCCACTTCATCAGATGCATGCAGTGGAAAATACAGTAGGAAAATATATATACAGAGAACATGAAAAAATGGGGGTTGCCATACCAACTCTAACAAGACTAATCAATTAAGGTGGGATATTATCAGCATGAGAAAAAAAACTTTTTGTAGTGATAATCAGGCTAGCAAACAGTTGACAAGAAGGTGTGAGTAACACTAGGGGGAAAATTAGCATGGGGAAATTTTTTTGGAAAAGTTATTTTGTTGAAGAATTGCGACTTTTAGGTCTGTAATTGATTGTCCAGGGAGGTTGAAGTGTTCTCTGACTGGTTTTTGAATGTTATAATTCTTGACATCTGATTTGTGTCCTTTTATTCTTTTATGTAGAGACTGTCTGGGTTGGCCAATGTATATGGCAGAGGGGCATTGCTGGCACATGATGGCATATATCACGTTGGTAGATGTGCAGGTGAACGAGCCCCTGATGGTGTGGCTGATGTGATTAGGTCCTATGATGGTGTCCCCTGAATAGATATGTGGACTGAGTTGGCAACTGGCTTTGTTGCAAGGATAGCTTCCTTGGTTATTATTGTTGTTGTGTGGTGTGTGCTTGCTTCAAGTTGGGGGGCTGTCTGTAAGCGAGGACTGTCCTGTCTCCCAAGGTCTGTGAGAGTGAGGGATCATCCTTCAGGATAGGTTGTAGATCCTTGATGATGCGCTGGAGAGGTTTTAGTTGGGGGCTGAAGGTGACGGCTAGTGGCGTTCTGTTATTTTCTTTGTTGGGCCTGTCCTGTGGTAGGTGACTTCAGGGTACTCTTCTGGCTCCGTCAATCCGTTTTTTTCACTTCAGCAGGTGGGTATTGTAGTTTTAAGAATGCTTGATGGAAATCTTGTAGGCACAGGCACCAATTTTTTGTTGCTTGCACCTCCCAACCCCTGCCCCCAGCCCCGCCCCCATTGGACCCCTCCCCAAATCCCCGCCCCAGCCCCGCCTCTTCCCCAAGCATGCCGCATTCCTCCTCCTCCCCACTCCCTCCCAGCGCTTGCCGCGTGAAACAGCTGTTTCATGGCGCAAGCACTGGAAGGAAGTGGGGAGAAGCAGGACGTGGAGGCATGCTCTGGGGAGGAGGCGGAGCAGAGGCGGCGGTGAGCTGGGATGTGGGGACGGGGCAGGGAGCTGCTGGTGGGTGCAGAGCACCTATCAATTTTTCCTCGTGGCTGCTCTAGCCCCAGAGCACCCACGGAGTCGGCGCCTATGCTTGTAGGTGTTTGTCTCTGTTTGAGGGATTGGAGCAAATGCGGTTGTATCTTAGAGCTTAGCTGTAGACAGTGGATTGTGTGGTGTGTCCTGGATGAAAGCTGGAGGCATGTAGGTAAGTATAGTGGTCAGTAGGTTTCTGGTATAGGGTGGAGTTTATGTGACCATCGCTTATTAGCACTGTAGTGTCCAGGAAGTGGATCTCTTGTGTGGATTGTTCGAGGCTGAGGTTGATGGTGGGATGGAAATAGTTGAAATCATGGTGGAATTCCTCAAGGGCTTCTTTTCTATGGGTCCAGATGATGAAGATGTCATCAATGTAGCACAAGTAGAGTAGAGGCGTTAGGGGACGAGAGCTGAGGAAGCATTGCTCTAAGTTGGCCATAAAAATGTTGGCATACTGTGGGGCCATGCGGGTACCCATAGCAGTGCTGCTGACTTGAAGGTATATATTGTCCCCAAATGTGAACTAGTTGTGGATGAGGACAAAGTCACAAAGTTCAGCCACCAGGTTTGCCATGACATTATCGGGGATACTGTTCCTGACGGCTTGTAGTCCATCAGTTTCCGTGAAAGGTTCAGAAAAGGGCAACTAAAATGATTAGGGGTTTGGAGAGGGTCTCATACGAGGAAAGATTAAAGAGGCTAGGACTCTTCAGCTTGGAAAAGAGGAGACTAAGGGGGGATATGATAGAGGTATATAAAATCATGAGTGATGTTGAAAAAGTGGATAAGGAGAAGTTATTTACTTATTCCCATAATACAAGAACTAGGGGTCACCTAATGAAATTAATAGGCAGCAGGTTTAAAACAAATAAAAGGAAGTTCTTCTTCACACAGCGCACAGTCAACTAGTGGAACTCCTTACCTGAGAAGGTTGTGAAGGTTAGGACTATAACAATGTCTAAAAGGGCACTGGATAAATTCATGGTGGCTAAGTCCATAAATGGCTATTAGCCAGGATGGGTAAGAATGGTGTCCCTAGCCTCTGTTCGTCAGAGGATGGAGATGGATGGCAGGAGGAAGATCACTTGATCATTGCCTGTTAGGTTCACTCCTTCTGGGGCACCTGGCATTGGCCACTGTTGGTAGACAGAATCTGGGCTAGATGGACCTTTGGTCTGACCCGGTACGGCCGTTCTTATGTTCTTATACTTGGGGAGAATGACTAGCAACCTGGCTACCATGGCAAGAGCTACCTTTGACGTCTGATTGCCCCCTTATTACCAGAACATCATTACAGAAAGGAAGTTTGTAATGAAACAGGGCCAGATGTGGATAGCCGGGATAGCCTCCTGCTGTGCTCATTTGGGTTTGTACTGTAGTACGGTGCAGTGTTTCTTTACAAAGGGCAATTGTTTGCTACTTTCCTTAGTAAGGACTAGGTGAAAATAAGATGAAAAATTCCAGCTCTTTTTCTTGGATATTGTTTATCTGCTCCTTGCACATTCAGGGTTAAGCTTAGAACGTTCACTGAAACTGAAGTTGCATAAAATGAGTTTTGTTTTAATACAGTTTAATTTAATTACTTTCAATTCTCTGCTAAACACAGCACTGAGTGGTGAAAAAGGGACCTTCACAAAGATAAGAATGGCAATGAAATATATACTGAAAACAACAGATGAGTAAGAGCTTCATTGTTTAAACAATACATAGAAAGAAAAAGCTATTATACATTTAAAAAAAAAGGAAATTAACAAACCAAAAAACCCTTCATTTAACATTACTTAAGTTTGCTTTCATCAATAAAATAAACCATAAAATAATTAGGAAATACAAAGTCAAGATTTTCAAAAACGATTAAAAGATTACGAAACTTTATGATCTCTTGTTAGCAAATGTCGAAATAAGTGTTGCCCTGGGCACCCTTAATTCAGTCCTCTTGTGCATTTCCATGATGATGCAGACTTTCATTACATGATCCCAGGAAGAAGATCAGCAGGAAGAAATGGAATAAGAGAAAAGAGAAAGTGAGACAAGAGGAAAGGAGGAAGAGGGAAGCCCAGAGGGACAAATTTCAAACACCCGCAGTGAGTCACAGATTCATAAATTCCAAGGCCAAAAGGAACCACTCTGGTCTGACTTTCTGTTTAACATCGGCCATTGAATTTCCCTGAAAATAATTCCCATAGGAATTAGAGCGGATTTTTTAGAAAATCACACAATCTTGATCTTTTTAAAAAAAGGCCAGTTGTGGAGGATACAGCACAACCCTCGGTGAATGGCTCCAAACCCTGACGTTAAAAATGCTTGCTTTCTTCCTAGTGTGAATTGGTCTAGGCTTCAACTTTCAGCCATTGTCTGCTCTTAACCTTTATCTGCTAAAGTGAAGAGCTCATTAGTAAATATTTCTTCCCTTAGGCTCACCGCTTAACCTTCTCTTTGATTGAGCTCCTGTACTCTGTCAGCACAAGGAGTGTTTTCTAATCCTTTCATCATTCATGTGGCTCTTCTGTGAACCCTGTCCAATGTATCAGCATCTGTCTCAAACTGTGGACACCAGAAATGGACACAATTTTCCAGGAGTGGTTGCACCAGTGCTCAGTGCACAAATATGGAACCTCTCTATTTCTACTTGAGATTCTGCTCTATGTATGGCTCCAAGAGTCACAATTTGCCCCTTTGGCCACTGGGAACTCATGGGGAGCTGATTATCCCCCATGACCCTGTTGGTGTCACTAGGCCTAAGTAAACCAAAGTTGTGACTGCAGGCGTGAGTGAACCAGAGGTCTTCCATGCTGTGAACTTTAACCAGCCTAAGATGCTAACAGACTGCAAGCAAAATGTGTAACTGTCAGCTGTCTCAGCTTGCAGATGCAGGAGTTTGAAACAGCAAAAGCGGCAGGGAGGAGGGGGAGAGGGGGGAGGAAAATCTGTATGCGTTTGTGCTGTGAAGGCCATAGATAAGCTTGTGAATGGGAACTTTTCTAACACGCTGAAATGTAATGTTTAAAGTAACTGCTGTTGGGAAGGGAGGGGTGAGGGGGAAAACCAAACAAAAGGCTTACACAAAAAAGGGGGGTATAAATGCTGGGACCCCGCCTGCGCGCGGGTGTGCAGGATTTGAGAATGCTTTTTCTCCCTGGCACCTTATTTGGGCTCAAATAAACGTGGTTTGTTTCTCCACCCTGGTGTGTTAATTAGTGCTGCGCACACCGGGCAACGAACCCCCTGCTGTTGCTCCGCCTCGGGCCCTTTGAGACGGCAACAACCCCAAGTCTTTTTCAGAGTTGCTGCTTCCCAGGACAGAATCCTCTATCTTGTACACAGAGCCTATATTTTGTCTTACTTTCTACACAGGTGATGACTTCTTTCCACAAAATCTAAACACAGAAATGAAAAAAAACTCACACAGTATCTCCTCCCCACCAATCCTCTTGGTCCTCACAGAGAGACAGCAAAGATGGAGGCTTGCTGCAGCAAGGCTGCAGGGGTCTCTGAGCTTCCCCCTGCCCCATCCCTGTCCTGCCTGGCTGTTGTCAAGGGAGCTCTGTGAGGTCACATCCGCCTCATCGTCTTTGCCCAATAGGCTGAATTCCTGCCAAAGGCCTTTGTGAAGTCACTGCCACACTCCCCTTTCCCTTGCAGGCCTGATGTCTGCCCCTGGCCAGCTCGGTTGGATGTTTGAGTTGCACCCCAAGATCTCCCCACTTGGTCATTATTGATTCTGGGGAGCAAGCAGGCTACCCAGTAAAACAGCAGAGTCTGTTCCTCACCCCACAATGAGTTTTTCATAGAGGTGTCAGTTGTGAAACAATTTGATGGCCTAATCTGGCCTCTATTTCTCAGGCTCTGAAATTTCACACACTTAGCACCATATTAAGCCCAATCGCTTGTAGTAATTCACTAAAAGGCACCTTCCAGAATGACAAGAAGTTGTGATGGGAGGACAGCTGGAAACAGAGAATCCGCCTTTCCCCTGGGTAATTTGTTCCAGTGGCTAGTGTCTCTCACTGTAAAAAATGTGTGCCTTACATTTCATTTGAATTTCTCAGGCTTCAGCTGACAGCCATTGGTTCTTGTTGTGCCTTTCTTGGCTAGATCGAATTAGCCCTGCCCCATAAAATCTGATCTCCCCGTCCTGCTGGGAGCCCCCCAGGCAGGAGTACCCCAGTAGGGGCCTCCTAGCTGTTTGTCTTCTGGATTTGGGACGGGACTTCCCCTGTATGGCTGCTCTCCGTGGGGATATCAGATGCACCTCCAGAGGCAGTGCAGAAGCAAGTGCACTGCATCAGCCTGTCATTGGGCTCAGGGCTTTGGCCTTGGCAGCTTCTCCTTCAGCCACATCTCTGGGTGCCCAGGCTCAGGGACAAACAAGGCTAAAGGGACAAAACTCCTAGATCGTCTTCTTAACCCAAGCTCTGCCCTTGCGCCAGGCGAAGGGTCAGGTTTTGGAAACACACTCGACTTAACCAAAGAATTTGTGTCCCTGTATCTTTCCATCCTGTTCCTACTCTGTCATGGATTTACCAGCCGTAATAGGCGTCATCTCTATCTCTGCAGAGCCAACCCTCTCAAACCCTTTCATGTAATCCTCAGGTGCCTCTGGGGTTTCTGTGCTGAGGACAGTGAATGAATGTGAACTGGCTGAGGCTTGTTTTTTCTCAGCTCAGGGCCCTGATTTCTCTGGTGCTCTGGGTAGTTCCACTGATTACACTTCCTCAGGCTCTTCCTTGACTGGAGATTTGTAATGGGAATTACTAGGAGAGGAATGATCCTGGGGAAGTCAGTGCCTAGCCTCCCAACCCTGCTCCTTTGGCTTTGTTTAATGAACAGATGAAAAATAAGAGCATTGTACTCAATACGTTCAGTGTCCATACAATCTCGGTGCACATTGGATTTGAAAAGTTGTCCTTCTTCATCCACGAGTGTCCATTTGAAATCAGAGGATTTATAATGCCCCATGGGCTACTTCCCTGTGATACACAGGGTCACAAACCGTGGTGAATAGGACAGATGACTAAGTAATCACAGTGGGTTTCACCCCCGTGGGATCACCTGTAAGGATTTTTCCTTCCTTTAAAGAGGGCAGGACCCAAACCCCATTCAGAAGACATGGGGAATCTTACAGTAAATTCTTCCCACATGGTCCCCTTTGTAAAGCCCATCTATCGGAGCCTCCCTTAGCACAAGAAAAAAAGGCCACACAGTGGTAACCACACAAACAAGACTTTATTTCCTATGGGGAAAAGGGCTAGGATAGGACAGAGAAGGGGCAGATTAACAAAAACTTTAACTCTGGAAATGCTCCACTCTCCCAAACAGTTACACCCAGGAGGTAATGTTGATGTTCTCTCTCTTCTCTTGCAAGGACAGTGGTGGATGGCTGCTGGTCTCTTGACATTGGACGTTAGGGATGGACTTTGATGCTGGACACAGGAACGGGTGAGTAGACCTAACTAAAACCCCTCCCTATCCCTCTTTGCGTCATCTCTGCCTGGATGTTAGATCCTATCTACGCGGATTCAATCCGTGCGTGGGAGTGTGCTTCCCAACCCAAAATAATAGAGCACATGGCAAAAGGTCACCACATTCTTTTCCCAAGTCCAAGATGGCCACCTTATAGATAACGCAAAAGGTACATGCCTTTCTTCCCTTCTTTTACTAAAATTTGGGAGGGGCAACTAGCATTTTACAACCTGGAGACTGGATTTGACCAATCGGGGAATGAACGGGGACAGGGTGACCCATCCAGAAGGGGGTTGTGTATCCCCTCTGAGAACTCCTCCCTCTGTCCTCTACCAATTGAAGTGGGCGTCATCCCTGTAGGACCACCCCGAGAGGGGATTTGACCAAGCACGGGAGTAATGTAGCGGAGTGACCTGCCCGCAACAGGATCCCGTGGTCCCTCTAAAAAGTCCTCACACCACCCTCTACCAATTGGCGACGGTTTCACTCCCACCTTGGGCCATCACAGAAGGGAAACATGTACCAATCAGAACAGATATAGCCCGAAGGTCTAGGCCATGATTTCTGCAAAACACATCCTTGGAACAAGATGGCCTCTTCCCCGCAGTGTTGGGTTGCGACTTCCAGGACAATGCTGCCAGCCACGCAAACATGGAGCTCCGGAGATCGGCGGCTTCTGGCCTAGGCCTTCGGGCACTACCTATTCTGATCAGTACGTTTCCCTTCTGGGATGGCCTAAGGGATGAGTGTGAAACCCTGATCGATTAGCAGAGGACGGTGGGGGGATTTCATGGAGGGGTGTTGGGCCCCTCTTACGGGCAGGTCACCCCATCACAGCACTTACCCTATCTGGTGAAATCCCCTCTCTGGTTGTTCCTAAGGGGATGAGGCCCACCCCAACTGTGGTGAGTTCTTGGAGGGGTTACATGACCCACTTCCGGATGGGTCACTCTGCCCCAGAACTTTCCCCCATTGCTCAGATCCATTCCTGAGGCAGATCGATGGAGATAAAACTCCCCCAGATTGGTAGAGGAGTGGGAGGAGCTCTTAGAGGGGTCACATGCCACTCCTTGCTTCTGCTCACGTTTGCATCTTGACCCCGAAAGTCTTATGTCATGGGGTCAGTCTCTTGGTGACAGATGAGGGATGCCTTAGGGATGAAGGGGCGAGGTCCCTTAGCTGGAACCAAATAACTGCCCTTAGCCTCAGTGTGGTTTGGCCTAATGGCCAGAACTCAAAATGGCTGCCCTCCCACTCAGGGCTGTGGGGCCCAACGACCAGAGTCCGTGCGGCCGCCCTCTCCGGCGGGGCTGTGGGGCCCAACGACCAGAGTCCGTGCGGCCGCCCTCTCCGTCGGGGCTGTGGGACGCAACGACCAGAGTCCGTGCGGCCGCCCTCTCCGTCGGGGCTGTGGGACCCAACGACCAGAGTCCGTGCGGCCGCCCTCTCCGGCGGGGCTGTGGGGCCCAGAGACCAGAGTCTGTGCGGCTGCCCTCTCCGTCGGGGCTGTGGGACCCAACGACCAGAGTCCGTGCGGCCGCCCTCTCCGGCGGGGTTGTGGGGCCCAGAGACCAGAGTCTGTGCGGCCGCCCTCTCCGTCGGGGCTGTGGGGCCCAACGACCAGAGTCCGTGCGGCCGCTCTCTCCATCGGGGCTGTGGGGCCCAGAGACCAGAGTCTGTGCGGCCGCCCTCTCCGTCGGGGCTGTGGGGCCCAACGACCAGAGTCCGTGCGGCCTCCCTCTCCGTCGGGGCTGTGGGGCCCAACGACCAGAGTCCGTGCGGCCTCCCTCTCCGTCGGGGCTGTGGGGCCCAACGACCAGAGTCCGTGCGGCCGCCGTCTCCAACGGGGCTGTGGGGCCCAGAGACCAGAGTCCGTGCGGCCACCGTCTCCGGCGGCGCTGTGGGGCCCGATGACCAGAGTCCGTGCAGCCGCCGTCTCCATTGGGGCTGTGGATGGCGGCCGGGACAGGGGGACCCAGGCCCTTGTTACTCCCCCCCGGGTCCTACCCCAGGGCCTTCTCCATGGCCAATGTGTTTGGCCTTGAGTCAGTGGGGATCCAACCAGAACATCTGACGTCACTCAGCATGACGATGGCTAGTTCTCCCAGGTTACTTCCTACGAGATGTCTCTAGGCCATGGGCTGGGGGTCTCTGGGCTCCCGGCGTGGGAATCTCCCAGAGACTCTGAGCTCCCTTGCATGTCTGCAGGCACCCGGGGATGGGGTTGGGTCTCAGCACCTCGGGGCTCTGCAGTCTGCTTCAACTGCTTCTGGAATGGAGCCTACAATGTGCATCCTCCATTTTCGGTATCTGCCTAGACTGAGCTGAGCTGCTCCCTTTCACACTGGTGCTCCACTTGTAGCATGTCCGGCAGGGCTGGGGAGGGGCTTGGCTTCCGCCGCCTAGATTGTGAGGTTATGTGTGACTGGTGCACCCCGGCACATCCTGCTCTCCCTCTTCCCTCTCCTCCTTCCCATGCAACAGCTGCTTTGCCGTCTCCCAAGAGGTGTGATCAGTGTTGGGCTTGGTTGGCTCCTGTTAGCCTCTAGATGTCTGTAAGAGGGAGAAAGGGCAGTAACACAAATCAGAAGAACAAAACTTTCAAGCAGCGTAGTTTTCCACAGCACAGAACCACCGCACTTTGCTAATGCTCATTTGTAAATTCCCTGAGAGCTGGCATTGCGTAAAGAGAGCACCCAATCCCCCACAACCTCCGCTACCCTGTGGGCTGGCAATGGATAAAGGGAGTCTGGGAGACTTTCTCCTCTCTTCGCCTGGCTCTGATGACTGAGGGAATCACGTGCGAGAAGCTCTGTGAATGTAGGGCTCTGTGCAGTGGGGAGAGATGTCAGACATGGAGCCCAAAGGTGGGATTGTCCTGACTCTGCAGTAACTTCATTACAGTGAGAGAGATTTCAGAGCTCAGCTACAGGGTTCTGCCCTGTAACCGTGTGTGGGGCTGGGGCAGAAGTGGGGCAGTGATGCACTCATGAAAGGAGTAGGGCTAAGGGGGGCCCCGTGATACAGCCACTAAAGCCCCTGTGTGCTGCGTTCCAGACGGGCCGACTCTGCCTGGCTGGGGTGGGGCGAGGCGGCTCCGCGCGCTGCCGTTCCTCTCCCCCCACCCCAGCCGTGACGCCGCAACGAGCACCGCGCCGGGAACCTCTGTCCTGGGAGATAGCTCAGTGGTTTGAGCATTGGCCTGCTAAACCCTGGGTTGAGAGTTCAACCTTTGAGGGGCCGTTTGGGGATTTATTTGGGAATTGGTCATGCGTTGAGTAGGGGGTTAGACTAGATGACCTCCTGAGGTCCCTCCCAACCCTGCTAGTGATACTCTATGAGCTCCTCTTGCCAGGGCCGCCCAGAGGATTCCGGGGGCCCGGGGTCTTCGGCGGCGGGGGGCCCTTCCATTCCTGGACCCGCCGCTGAAGTGCCCCGAAGTCCCGCGGCGGGGGCCCCCCCACTGCCGAATTACTGCCAAAGCGGGACCCGGCGCCGAAGCGCAGCCCGATCTTTGGCGGTAATTCGGTGGCAGGGGGCCCCGCCGCGGGTCTTCGGGGCACGTCGGCGGCGGGTCCCGGAACGGAAGGGCCCCCCGCCGCCGAATTACTGCCGAAGACCGGGCTGAACTTCGGCGGCAGGTCCCGCTCCGTCTTCGGCGGTAATTCGCCAGCGGGGGGGGGGTCCTTCCGCCCCGGAGCGGAAGGACCCCCCGCCGGCGAAGACCGGGAGCGGCAGAAGCTCCTGCGCCCGGCCGCACAAGAGTTTGCCGGGCACCCCGGAGCGAGTGAAGGACCCCGCTCCAGGGGCCCCGAAAAACTCGGGTGGGGGCCCCCGTGGGGCTCGGGGCCTGGGGCAAATTGCCCCTCTTGCCCCCCCTCTGGGCGGCCCTGCCTCTTGCCTGTAGGCTCCGCCCCCTACAGCTCCCATTGGCTGCGAATCGTTAATCCCGCCCAGGCCCTACTCCTAGCTGCTCCTCACTCTGGCTCCAACCCTTGGCTCTCCTCGGCTCGACCACCACCACCACCACCCTGCCCACTAGGCCCCACCACCTCTGCTCCAGCCACTGGGCCCAACCGGCTGTGCTTTGGTGTCCAACACCAGTGATACGTAGGAGTCGTTCACCTCCGGGCTTTCCATGCATATGGCCCTGACTTTGTCAGCTCTGGTTTTCATTTGCCATTGTGCTGCCCAGTCACATGGCTTTATTAGATCCCTTTCAACTTCTTCAAAGTCTTCTCTACGCCTCACTGACCTACATAATTTTCTGTCATCTGCCAGTATCCACCTCGTTGTTCAGTCCCTGTTCCAAAGACGCTGTTGTACGTACCATAGCAAGACAAAGAGGTCTTCTGTGTCGGTCCCGGTTCCCTAGTCGAATGCGGAACCCGACACGAGATTTCTAAGCTTCTGCAGCCATTTGTAATACCTATTGAGGATGTGCCCTGTGGTCCTGTCACATGTCAAAGGCACTTCCTGAAAAGCTGAAACAAAGAGGAAACGGGTTGAAAGCCCCATGGTGCTGATGTGACTGGTGCCTAGGAAACCTCCCCTTCAGATGGCCATTGCCACATGCTATTAGCTACCCAAGAGTCTGCGGGCAAGAAACAGCAACTCAGCTACTCCCAAAATAGCCCTGGACAGAGAGGAGACCCCATTCCGTGCGTAACTTCCCCCTCCCCCAGCATATGCACGTCCACACGCTAAAACACAGGCAGGTGGGAGCAACTCTCCTTGGGATGGAACAGAAAAGTGACAGCAGCAGAGGTGTTAAATGATCCAACACTTACGCACAGATCTGCAAAGGGATTTAGACTCCTAACATCTACTGAAATCCTGTGTGGCCCTGTGCCTTCATTCCTTAAGAGGTCACAGGGAAAGATGTTTCCAATGTGCACTCAGGGGATTTCCTATGAGCTGATAACCAAGTTCTGAGTGGTTCCCTGGCCTGAAATCTCTCCATTCCAGGGAGGGCAAGTGATGAATCTTTCCCTACAGAGGGTAATTGTCATCATCATCATCGCCCTTAATAATAACAGCCCTTTTCAATTCTGTCAGCCCTTCCTTTAGAGATGTTCTGACCTCTATGAAGACAGTCTCCCCACACAGCTCTAAGGCTACGTCTATTCTAGGAGCTAGGGATGGAATTCCCCTGCTCCCGTACACATATTGTGGCACCTCGATGGAAGCTCACGTAACCATCCTTCTTTGTTAAACTCTGTCCTTAGACAGAGAGGGACACATTCAAACCTGTGTTCAGGCCCTGTGCTGCACCCGTGTACTTCCCACAGAGGCACAAACACACAGAAGTACTTCCTTACCTTCATACAGGCGGGAGATGCCATCTTCAGTCACTGTTTCAGACAAGAAGTCACAGTAATGGTGGATAGTATTTCCTAGACAGACAATGAATCTCATTACTTTTCAAATCCTTCGCTGAAAACTGCGAAAGATGCAGGCATTCCCCCAAGACAGCCCTTGGGAAATTAAATACATTCCTTACATCTGTTCACAAAGCACATTAGATAAAGCATCAGGAGCCTAGAAGTCACTCAGAGACTGATTTCCAAAGGAGTTTGAATTCACATCATGCTGGTTTCCCTTAGGCGCAGCCAAAGACTTGTTGTGGGCAGGGGACGTTGGTGCGGTCGATAGAGCTAAGTTGCTCCCTTCATCTTGGAAGACATGTTAATTTTTTTTTCTATCTCTCTCTATCACGTACACACACATACACCCACACACACAGAGGGCTGGCTTTAGGAAGTGCGGGGCCCAATTCAAACAGTTTCGACGGGGCCCTGGCAAGGATGACAAAAACCCAACAACAACAACAACAACAACCACATATATAAAAAAACACGTGGGGCTTGTACTCAGCGGGCGGTGCTCCGAGTCTTCGGCAGCAATTCGGGGGTGGGTCCTTCACTCACTGCAGGTCTTCGGCGGCACTGAAGGACCCGCTGCCAAAGTGCTGCCGAAGACCCAGAGCGCCGCCAGGTGAGTAAAAATTAAAAAGGCGCCAGTAGCCAGGGAAGAGATTCTCACTGGGCACGGGACCCTCTTAGGCACAGGGCCCGATTCAGGGGAATTGGTGGAATTGGCCTAAATCCCCCCACCCCACACACACACACAGAGTTTTAGGATTCTGGGGCTGTTGGAGGGAACAGAGCAGCAGTCTAGAAAAGGGCTTTGAAGGAAGCTGGTCAAAAAAGATCAAGTGAAGTTGCTCTGCTTACCAATGAACAGGGCTGCAGAATGTCTGATTGTTGTCTGTGAGCTTTCCAGGTACTCTAAGGCCTGGAACAGGAATTTGGGGATGTGGCTCTTGTTGTTCTGCATCTAGGAAGAAAGAAGGAAGAAACGCACAATATACAAATGACATGTTCTTCCCACAGCGACTAGTCCAGGGAAGCCAAAGCATAGAGCCAGGTCATGGCAACAGCCAGTATGAGCCCATACGCCATAGCAGCACCTCTCTGGAGTTACTATTGTGTTCTCCAGAACCTCAGCTTTCATTTTCAAAAACAAACGTTTGCAGGTCTGACAGTTGTGGAGAAAAATTTCAAAAATATGAAGGGATTGTAACTCCTGCAGAAATGAACCAGGAGAGAGCCTGGAATACAGTCCTGCCACCCAACGGAAGCAGATGGGTACTCAGGGTGTGGGGTTAGAAAGGTGTCCCTCAAGTCCCCATTCACCACTCTCAAGGCACAAGGAATTGACCTACCAAGCACTTCCAGGCACACTTCATGAGCTGTGTGGAGCCATCCCAGGCCATGCTGCGGAACAGCGTCTTCAAATGAGCCCACCTGAGAAACACTGCGCAGCGGAAGAGCGTCAGTTTGCATCTCTGCAAGAGAAGGTGAGACCAAGAGGATTCTCACTGAGAGAGGGACAGTCTGGGGGACATGGAACCTTCCCCGCCCCTTGTTCTCCTGCTTTTCCTGCTAGTGGAGGAGATTCCTGTCATTTGTTGAACACAGGAGTGTGCTCAGGAGAGGGAATTGGCTGGAGTGAGCCAGAGCCGTCCTGTCTTTGGATGGTTTGGAGTGGTTGACCAGGGCCCTGCGCTTTGGGGGGCCCCGCACTTCAGGGGGACGCAGGACGTGGGCCATGCTGGGGCCAGGAGCAGTACTCCCGGTCCCACTATGCTATGCCCCACCTCGCCAGCTCCCAGCATCATTCGGTAAATGAGGGGGTGTGAGTTTGGGGGGAGGGGAGGAATAGGGATGGGGCAGGGGGCGGAGCAGGGGTGAGAAGAGGTGGGGTGGCACTTGGGGGAAGGGATGGAGTGGGGCTGGGGCTTAGGGCAGAGTAGGGGGTGTTGTCCCAGGCCCTGCACCCCTCTATGGACGGCCCTGGAAAGATTCATAAGAGATCTCCACAGCTCAGTCCTTAGGTGCAAAGAGACTGCATGAGAGCGTGAGTCAGCTTTGGGATCCCAAAGAGTCAGACCAAAGGGGCCCCAGATCAGGCTTCCCTCCACATCCCAGCTGGCCCAACAAAAGAGGGCAACGTCCGGTGAATTCTGGGAAGCTGGGACCTGGAGAAGTTCTCTCAGGAGCTCCAGGGAAGAAGTCATGGCAGCTGCACCCACTTTCCAGAAGGCTGTGGGCAGATATCAGCTCCCTGAACCGAAGGGGCACTTACAGATCTATGCTCCCTTTTCTCTTGCTGCCTCTTGTTGTGAACCTTTGGATGCAGCAGCCCAAAGGCCTGAGGCCTGCCTTTGCAGGAGAGGGTCAGGGCTCTTTCCCAGAAGAAGGCTTTTCTTCCCAATTGTGCTGTGTGCTGTGAGAATGAATGAGGCACTGGGCTCCAGCATGGAGTGAAGCAGGAAGGAGAAGACTCTGCTTGGACAAGGGGCTCTGGCCATTAATGGAGTGGGGACCCCAGGGGATTCTGGCTCTTTGCTCTTCAGGAAATAATGACCGTGGCACTTACCAGTGTCACACTCTCATCCCGGTCTTCAAGATGCAGCAGCAGCGGGAGCAAGCAGTGGATCATTTCCTGCTGCACGATGGGTTTGTCCGGGTCCTTCACGCTGCTCACCACGTTGCCAAGCAGTAAAATGGCAGCGGAGCGCACGCTGCCCCTCTCCTGGCAATGACACACAGGGAGTGGGGAAGCCCGGTTAAAGCCGGGCAGGATCAGAGCATAACGCGACAGAGTCATAATCCGCACGCTGCTCCGGTTCCCCTGTGATAACTGACTTGGCTCGTGGGAGCAGTGAGGCCACCAGGCCAGCGCCATAGACACCTTGTGCAGAACAGGGCCTGAGACACTGTGCAGGGCCGTGCAGCCCCATGGTGTCCTAGATGCAATGTTTGTCTGGAGAGCACAGAATCCTAGACCCCTAGAAGCTTAGGGGAGAGGGAGGGAAGGCTGCTGGAGACCGGTCCGGGGAAGGGGAGGAGCAGCTGATGGAGCCTTTCAGGGAGGTGCTGCTACAAAACACAGCAGTTCTTTTGCTCTTCGGTGCCCCTGAGAGCCGGGCCATTCCCGACCCACCTCTTTCCTGCTGGGAATCTCCACCTCTTTGGGGGCCGATGTTCTCCAGACAGCTGGTCGTCTGCCCAGTGCTAGGCCCCCTCTCCCCCATGCCAGTCGGCAGCAGGGGCTGGGAGCATGGCGCTGAGGCTGAGGTTTGCGGAGAAGAGCTCTGACAGGGAGGTGGCTGAGCAGGAGATTCCCCACCCATGGCGGGGGCATCCCTTGGAGGCTCCATGGCAGGGCTGAGAGGTGGGAGACAAGGGGATGGGGAGAGAGAGACAAGGGCACCAGAGACAGGCGGAGAAGGGGAATGGGGTTCCCCTGTGTTTCCCAGCCTTACGTCATCAATGAAGGGACGAAGGCTGACTGCAATGTCCTGGGAGATGGAGCCAAGCCCCTCCCCATCCAGGAGGTAGATGATGTCTCCAGCTTGATGCATGGCCCCCATGACACGCCTTCCATCCCTGTCACAGAACATGTCCATGATTGCTGGCAGCTGGGCCCGTAACGATTGCACCTGCAGGAATGAAGAAGGCAGCTCATTACTATCCTGGATGACAGCCTGGGGCATATGCTGGCCCATCCCACTCCAACCTATGAGACACCACGGCTGGCACAGCCGCCCAACGGGGCACAAAGTCATTCTCCTGTCACTCTCTGCCAGCTGCTCACTGTAACCTTTGTCTTTGCTCACCCGCCTCCCCCATTGCATCACATCTGCAATCAGGGGTCAGCTCACGGGAGCAGGGACCACGTCGTGCCTTGATTTGCTCAGTAATGCATCTCCAACATTTGAGTGCTGTGTGTTAAACAACAAGGCTTGTGTGGGGATCTCGCTCTCATTGCTGAGCTATTCGATAGACATCGGCTTCCTCGGTCCCCTGGGCAATCCACGCCCCTCACCTTTTCTGGCTGGAGCACAATACTGCCAAGGCCTTGCAGACTGAGCCGAGGTACAATGGGATTTTTATCTTGGGTCCATTCCATGAGCTGTGCCTGGAGCTCTGATTTTGTCAGTATCGTCTCAATGGAAGGACTCTGGAGAAACTGGAAAGAGCCAAATCAACATCAGGTTGAGGAGCAGAGGTCTTCCTGTGGGGTCTGTCCCCTGGATACTCATCTTTACCAAATGGCCACTTACTCCCATACAACGTCTCTGGTGTGTAGGGAGCCAGTTGCTGCTCTTTCATTTGGTTCATTCCCAGAACTTAGACTAATGCACAAGTCACAAATAAACCCCCAGGGAAAGGGGAATCTCCAGGCCCCACTGAGTGCCATGGAGCGACCCCTGGGGCAGAAGAAAAGCAGAACCCCAGGAAAAGGTGAGGAGAGAAGCATGGCCTTGGGGCACCGGAGAAACATCTCCTCTTGTCACATGATCCCATCTAGGCACATCCAGCCAGGAGCGATCTCACCCTGTCTCTCCCTCCCTCTCTGTGCCATGCCCCACCACCATCCATGTGCAGAGAGGAGCTAGCTGGCTGGAAGGCTGCTGAGCTGCTGACAATGTGCCCAGAGCTTACTGGCCTGAGCTGCTCTCCAGAAAGCCCACTTGTGCCTGTCAACTAAAGAATCTCACCTCAGTGCAGAAAGTCATGGCGATATTTCTCTGCTCCTCCTCCTTCTCACTCTGGACAATGGTGATGGCCTCTCTGAAGATGGCAGGGAGCTGAGGGTTCTCAAACTTGATCATGGCTCTGGAACATGGAGCAGAAAGTCCCTTGTGGTTATCAAGGGGGAGAGAGAGTTCCTCTCTAGTTGCTGGGCTAAGAAGGCAGCCTGGAACAGAGGAACATTTCACACGGAAATCCCATTCCCAAGAGAGACCCACTGAAGAGGAACCTTTGGGCTCCTACCTTGCAATCAGGCCAACACCCTGCGAATAGTAACATCGTGAAGATATCATGTCCCAACCCTGCTGAAATTGGATGCTGGCAAATTCCTTCCAGTATCCGGGCATGGAAAAAAGAGTCTTCACAGCCTCCACCGATGTGCTAAAGACAAAAAATACCAGTGTCAGGCAATGAGATCAGCCCCAAGTATGGCAAATCTGCACACGCCCTGGCACACACAGCATGGACAGCAGGAGCTAGCCTCCCCGAGGATAGATCCAGTGTGATATCATGGTGCTTCCCTGCCCAATGGGCCCTGTCGACACTGCAGTTTCATTGAGTTTGTAACCAGTTAGTGACACTGTAGCTTCTGAAGATGGTTGATGTCATCACTCAATGCGGTTGAATACTTGATTCTTTACTGTGACAGGTAACAGGACTCAAGCGGGCATGTGGGGCCAGAACCTTAGTTGGTGTAAGCGAGCCTGGGCTAACTATAGCACCCGAACAAATGATGGCCATGAACAGCCCACATGTGATTAGCAGAACAAATCTGTTCTTCCTTTTCCTTTCAGTCATTCCCTTAGGGGGTTGAGGCAGCTGGATCCCTCCTCGGGGCTGGATGTCGTGCTGGCCATGTAGGTCCCTGGCAAGTGCAGATCCATCACATACTGCACTTGCCTGACGCAGAGAATGAGCATCTGGGGATACATTTCCAGGATGGCTTCTCGGTATCCCCATAGGAAAAGGACCTCGTAAATGGTCCTCATTGCCTGGAGGGGGGAAAGACTTTCACTCCACTAGCCCAATCTGCCACCTGCCCCCATTGCCATTCGCTATTGTCCTTTTCTCAGGTCTCATTTCCTCCCCAGCCTATTACAAAAGAGGATTGGCTCCTGAGAGGGGAGGAGACATTTGGAGGGTCCTGAAACTTTACCCATTTCTGGAATGGAAGCAGGATGGAGCCCTATGGAACGGTCAGAAGAGTCTGGATGACGTTATTCTCGATTATTTCTCTTAATGGTGCAGACTCTGTGCTTTGGGTTTCCAGCCATCACTGGATGGGCTGAAACCATCCTGAGGAGATCTGTTCTCGTAGACCCAATGTTTCTGGCCCAGTCAAAAGTACCGGACATCTCATGATCCCATGCTGGGAAGATTTCTAGTCACAATTTAGAGAGACAGAAACCTGGATACTTCCAAGAGACACCCGAACTGCACCTGCTCACTAAAGAGCCACCTAGAGCAGCAAACAGAGCCAGGGTACCAGCAGATAAACCGCTTCAGATCAGTAACTTTTCCTGGGCAAAGCTTTATTTACACCTCTTTGGTTTGCTAGGAGGTGGCCAGGACACACTAAGGCCTGGTCTGCATTACAGAGTTATGTCAACGCAAGGCCCCTCACCCAGCATCACCCTAACTATGGAATTTCCTTCCCATTGGCAGAACTGCCCCTTGGTGCCAAATTCATAACTCCACCTCCACAAGTGGCAGAGAGTCCAGGTGGATACAGTTAGGTCTATACAGTGTCAGTGTAGACACAACGTCGCGTACGTCAACTGGCTTTCAGGACAATGCCCTGTCCTGAAAACCTTCCCACAATGCCCCACCCTGACCGTACAATCGAGACAAGCGCTTCTGGTGAGGACGTGCACTGCCGACACAAGCAGCAAAGTGCAGACACACACAAGGGATGGAATTGTGGCGGCTGTATGCCGCGGTAACGCAGGTCGGCTTCATTGTGTAGTGGAGCCCTGGCCTGAAGCTAAGAAGGGGTGAAGCTCCCCCCTCACACACACAGATGCACCATCCTCCCCGCGGTGGCGGGTTCTCAAAGTGACATCTCAAATCTCACTTACAGCCGGGGACTCATTGCCGCTCTTCTCCTTCCGGCGTCTCTGCTGGAGCTTGTCCAGCAGCTGCTGCAGCACCTCCCTGGGGAGATGTGGTTCTTCCCCCAAGGCCCTCCACAGCTCAATGGCACATCTGCAGATTCAGAAAGAGAAGTCAGACCTTCCCTGCTTGGCCACCTCTTGCCCTCCCCAGGGAGAGGCTTGGAAAGCGGGCAGGAAAGGCATCTCTCAGAGGAGACACCGATTGGTGCAGGGAGGCTGAGGCAGGGCAAGTCCCGTCAGAGAAGGTTGTATTTATTCCTTTCCCCTAATGGGTTGTTGTTCCTGAAGCTAGCACCGCTGTTTCCAGGACAGTGACCATGATCTGACCACAAAGTGACCAGCACAGTGTGACCACCAGACTGTGCAACATTCTGCTCTGTTACGCTAGGGTCAGTCCCGAGGAACTTGCCTGACCTCATTGGAGTTACTCTGGCTATTTGGGGGTGTAACTGAGACCCAGCATTTGGCCAAGTGTCTCTTAGTAGCTGAATCCTACTGCAGTGTGGTGGACGGGGTCAGACACTGAATCAGAACATGCCCTGATAGGAGAGGGTTCAGGAGCTTAGAAGGGGAGATTGTACTGCCCCGTGTGACAGAGCTGGAAGGAAATTAGTACTGAAATCCCCCTCCTCTCTTCTCTCCATTCTTGCTGATCTAACTGCTCCTGGTCCCCCCAGGCATCTGCAGAGGAAGACTGCAGACAGATCCAAAAGGCTTCCAGTCATTTGACTTCCAAGTTTGGTGAGGAAGGTCGGACATGGTGGTCAAGCCCTGGGGACACTGAGAACTAGGTTGGACAAACCAAGAGCAAATGGTCTGGATTTAAGGTCTTCAAGAAGCTTGACTGAAATTCTGTGCTAACGCTGCCGAGTTTCTATAGCTTCTGAGCACAGACTCTGGAAAGCACTAGGGCTGCTTCAAGGAATTCAAATCTGAAAGGTTTACAAATCAAACGCTCAAATCAATATGAAAACCAACACTGTATTCCTCTGGTAACTGAACTGGGTAAGAAACTCAGTATCTTTCATGCTGCTCTTCAATTCTCTCTCCCATGTGATACAGATTTGTCTATGGGTCAGTGCAGAACTGCATTGCAGAGGATGCTGAGGAAAGCCGGAGTTTTGACCTCTGGTGAGGGTCCAGTTGGGTTTCATGGCCCCTAGGCACGTGGGGACTGTGTTATAAACACCTCAGCTGGATGACTCTGCAAAGTGATCGGCAATAACAGCAGGACTCAGATTTCACAACGTATTGAGATGAAAAGAGGCACTCACCCATCTCAGAGCTGTTATTGCCGGCTGTCTGCAGACTCAGGCAGGCTGCACTGCATTTACGCTCTGGTCACGTGTGGATCATTTATTTATTTTGCAACAATTAGGTCATGAACTTTCTGTCTTAAGAGATTTACCTCTGCTGTGCAGCTCCATAAGAATGAGTGTGTTTTTTCACCACTTCCTCAGCCATGGAATAACTAGGGATCTGACTGCAGGTAACAATCCTGCACTGGTCCCTAGGGGACAGACAGATGGACCTCATGGGCCTTTTCCATCTCTGCCTTCTCTCACACAATAGGGAGCAGCCAGACCTCATGAGCCAGGGATGTGGAGTGAGCCCCAAAGTCATTTATTGGCCCTGTACTGGACGGGAGAGGAAGTGGGGTGACCCATAGAAATCAGGACAGTGCTGGAATTCTCCAGAAAACTGGCCCGTCTCCATCCTGGGGAATGCAGGAGGAGGGCTGGCTCCTTAGTGGCTGGGCCTGGGCATCTCCTCTTAGTGAGCATGGACAGCTCTCTGCACAGCAGGAAACTCCCTCCAACTGTGTGAGCCCAACGGACCCTTCCCAGACTGTGGCCTGTCAGTAGGAGCAGGAAGAGAAATAATGGCCTGAGTTGATAACAGAGCAGCTCCCTACCTGTCCGAGGACAGCGTGTGCGCCACACAGCTCAGAACCACGTCCTGGGGGTGGGAACGAGCCAGCAAGGCCGTGGCCCTCAGCGCTGTTTTTCTGGCTCTGGGATCACAGACGTTGTCCAGCCAGATTAAGATACGTCCCACGATGTCTCCAACCTGGAAGAATGCCAGAAAGTTGAGGGATGGATTTATCCATGAGTAGCCTTCTCCCAGGTAACCCCTCCTGGTAGCCCTGCAAGCCTCCTCTCACCTCGGATGCCCATCTTGGCTCCTCCATAATGTCAAGAAAGAGGCTTTGAGAAGTCCAGGAAGCCCAGCCTTCCTGAGGTCTGGTTTAGTACCTTAAAGCTCAGAAACACACACAAAAGTCTTCCCCAAAACCTTACTGTGGGCACAGCCCAAACTCCCCTGATGTCCCAGGGCCTTCCCTGCCTTAGCAAACTGCTCTCAGTCCTGCTCTCAAGGGCTTCCCTGCAGGAGCCTTTCCTCCATCTCCGCAACTTCCTGTTGATCTTTCTAGCACAATCAGTTCCTCCAGGCCCGTGCTTCTCAACCCAGTTTCCATTGTAGGCCCCATATGTGTTGTTGGGGTACATCCAATACCACCTGTTTGGCCCTGAGGATGTCCCAGGTAGAGAAGCGCTGCTCCAGACCCAGCTGGTTCCACTGATGTACCCCAGAGCCCATCCCAGAGATGGCAGGCAGGGCTAGTTGGACGGGGCTAGCCAGCTCCAGGCCCCAGCCCTAAGGAGAACCTCTACACTGCGGGATTTTAAAACTTGCCGTAACCAATCTCAAAGCCGGGTCTCTAACCTCGGGCTCAGGCTATGGCACTGGGAACAGCAGTGCAGACCTGGAGACTTGGGCTGGAGCCCAGGCTCTGAAGCCCCCTCCTCCCCAGGCTTCAGAGCTCAAGTTCCAGCCCAAGCCCAGAAGAGGCTGCATTGCCGTTTGGCCCCACAGTGCCAGCCCTGGGAGCCCACGTCCATAGGGCCAGGCTTTCCGGCTCCTGCTGCAGAGTTTGCAGCACAAGGTAGACAGACCCGAAAGGAACAAGCCGCCCCCTAGGGCTCTTCCATGAGGAATTGGTCATTGCTCTTTCCTCTCTCGAACAAGGAGCAGGAGCTACAACCCGGGTGGCTGGATTCTGTTGCCCTGTTCTGCTAGCAGGAATTAGAGACCTGCACAAATCAATCTGCTGACTGAGGGGCCATTTGTTATCTTCCCCCTCGGACCTGCTGGAAACAGGGAACTCGGCGAGAGACAGGGATGACCTGCAGGAAACCCCAGGAACAGGCAGGTTTGGGGAGGAAGCTCAGGCTGAGGATTCTGTTCGTTTATTAGTTTCTGAGTTTCCAGGAAAGCCAAAGCCCAAGAAGGGAATAAGTCTGCACTTAGGCACCATGGGCAGGCGGTATCTGGGGAAGGGCAGGAATGTCACCTATTTCCAGGCCGAGCGATTGAAGGCAATGTTTAAAGGACTGTAGGGAATGTGAACCCTGATTCCTTTCTCGATTACCCCACCTGCGCAGGCTTGGGCAAATCAAGGAGCTCTCTAGGCTTCAGTTTCCCCAGGTGTCAAACGGGTTGAATTCCTACCTTCCAGGAGGGCGGTGGAGCTTCATTAATCAGGGGGAATAATGACTCTGAGAGCCTCCTACCCAGGGGATGTAGAAATGAAGTCTGCCAGAAACTTCCCTAGGCCAGTCTAATTCACGGGGGAGGAACTCAGATCCTATGGGGATGGGCAACAGGATCAGAGCTAGGGAGAGACAGAGAGAATAGTGCATAGCCAAATTCCTCCTGATCCTTCAGCTGGAAAAGCAAGGCCCCATAGCATGTCTGAGGAAACCAGCGTGGAGGCCCATGGGCAGACTAGGTAAGTGCTGCGCTGCCAGGGCTGGGGCTATCGCTCCCCTTCAGTGGGGCTGGCCTGTCCTCAGGGACGTGTCAGAGCTCCAGCGGGCAGAGAACACGCTAAACACCTGATGCCATGGATCCCCGCGGCCAAGCGATGAAGGGAAAGGGGCTCAGCCAACCTTCACAGCACCATGCCCGTGTGTCCCAGGAACGGTTTCCTAGGAGAGGAAATTCTCCCCTCCCCGTCTCTGCGCAGCATCCCCCTGCCCCACGGCGGGAGTCTCTTACTCTCTCCATCTTGTCTCCGTGTAGAGATACGATGGTCCTCAGCTCTTCTTCGGCGACTTGAAATCGCTCCAGGGTGGGTGTCGTCAGACCCTTCACGGCTCTCATCAGCCCAGCTTGGAGCTGGGCTAGGGAAGCTGCTCCCCGGGGGTCTGCAATGAAGAGGGACAAAGCCTGTTGGGACTGAGTATTTCCATTGCTCAGCTGCCCTGGAACAGTCTGTCCCGGCGGGAGGCTGGCAGCGCCCAGTGAGCGTGGAGACTCCGGCTGAGCCCTTTACTTGACAAACCTCAACAGATGCTGAGGTTTCCTCAGTCTTTCATACGCTTCCCCCTCCTCTCTGCCTGAGAAGAGATGGGAGCCTCTCAGCCAGGGCTGGGCCCCCAAGGGCACCCCATTTCCTCCCTCTCTAGCCCCTCCCCCCAGGAAGCCCAGCTTTTGCTGAGAAAGCCTCATTGGCCTGCAAAGCCCATTCAAGTTGCTTGTTGAGTGCAGCCGAGGGGTCACTGCAGAACCTGCCCCATGTCCCATCCTACCCCGAGCGCCTGAGCAGATTGGCTCAGCAACTCTAGCAGCCCACAGTGTCTGCGAGGAAAGGACTGAGAACAGGGCCCAAACGGAAATGCCTCTTCCTTCCCCACCCTGCAGCGTGTGGTGCTGCCACAAAACAGGCAGGAATCGCCGGCAGGACAGAAAGTAGCTTCGACTGAAGGAGCAAGTCTGCCTGGCTGAGGAGAATACCAAACTGTGGGCCTCTGGGGCCAGCCCCCCATGGGTCAGAACTCACTGGACACAATGTTACTGCAGGGAGGCTGGTTCCAGGGTCACCTAAACCCAGGGCCTGGGGTGCTGAAGGCCTTTGCCCTGGTGTCTCAGGCACCTCCTGAGTGTTACTGCAGCTGGCCTGCGTGGCTGGATTAGCACCGTCTGTCCTGGACGCCAGCCGCTGAGGATGCAGTAGAGCACACCAGAGCGACACACTCGCATAGATACTCCAGCCCCTTGGCGTGTAACAAGCTCCCAGAATTGCAGACAGTTTTACGTGCTGCAGGGTGCTCTGTCACTAATCATAAGAGTTACGAAGGCATCTAGATGCCTGGCAGATGTTGGCAGGCGGGATCCAATCTGGGACCTCGGGAGCTTAGTGCAGGAGCCTCTCCCGCAGGAGCTAAAACCCAACTGGCTGTTAGCTAAGGCTCTAGAGCAGACTCCTTTTATCTCTGTCTCTAAGTGGTCCTGGTGCCACTAGACGGGCCAGAACACCCCACCCAGCAGGTGTGTGGGTTACCCCTACAAGTGCAGGGAGGGGCCTGGTAGGATTTTCAGCAGTGCCTGTGTCCCATGGAGAGTGCATCAGAATCAGGCACCTGAGTCAGGCACTTCTGCGAATCCCACTAAGCACCTCTGAACTTCTTGAGGTGCCTGGACCCCTTTGTCAACCTGGGCCTCGTTCAAGCAACCCAGAGAAACTCGTAAAGACTGGCTGGAGTCGATCACACTTGAAGAGTGTTTCTTTTCAGCTCCCTGAGCAAGGGGCAGGTAGGTCTCCTGTCAGAGATCCCAGCTCCGGGAGATATTAATACACACAGCAGGGGATGCTTTCCAATACTACAGTCACAAAGCGTCATTACCATGATCATATGGGAGCTGCTTGGTAATGAGGGGGTGGGAGTGCGCTCTTCTTCCTGCTCTTCTGGGCTCCCTTTTTCCCACTTCCCCTGCGACTCCGACGCCTCCTTCTTTGTCCCTGGAGCAGAAAGAAACATTCGTAACATTTCCCTTTTCCATGTAGTATCCCTGGTTTACAGAGGATGGAAGTCGGGCCCAGAGCCCTGAAGCCACTTGCCCAGGGTCAGACTGAAGGTTGTTGGCAGAGCTAAGCAGAGAACTCGGATCTCATGACTCTTTGCTGGGGGCTTTTACCACACGAGGCTTCCTCGGACCTAGGGGCCAGGTTCTTTGCCGTGGTGTATTCTACTTGTCCCCTCCCCTTGCACACCTTTCCTGTCAGTGATGGGCAACGGGCCTCATTTGCATTTAACCCCCCAAGAAGTAATGGCTCAGCTCTGCTACGGTTCCCAGGTGTCACCTGCTGAGACCTCTGGAGCATTTTACTGATGAAATGGACCCGATCCAGGAGACAAGAAATGATTTCCTACAACGTCCAGCCTCTCTGTTCTCCTTACAGCCCGGAGCAATGTTAGTACTCCGCACCTCACAGTGCCAGACCCCCAGAGGTGGGTGACCTGACACACTCAGCTCTCCCCACCTCAGCGATGGACCTCGTCCACCCTCGCCAAGAGGATCTGGCACTAAATGGATTCCAGAGTCTGAGGTACCCATCACTGTCCCGTGAGAAGGCCCTGATATATAAGGCTTGTAGGGTGACTGGTGTGAGTATTCCTCACATGCTCCTCGCTAACCATGTGGATTGAATCCTCACCTGTAAGGTCCATTTAGACTTTTCCTGTATCCTCCTGCACCTTCACGTCCTCTGACTCCACCTGGTTCCGGGACAAGTGCGTCCACCTTCTTTGTGAGGAAATTGTTCTCTCCTCACCCCTGTCTGCCATCGAGGTGTCAGATTGGCTACAGACACAGAGTCTTTTCATGCCTGACAGGATGGACCATGAACATTTCCTTCTCGGGATCTTCTCTGGCAAGGCCTGTTCTTGCTGGCTAAAGTCAGAGCATGTCTCCATTGCTGCAGGTTGGACAAGCACTTTGTGCACACGGATCTCTCTGTGCTCCCTAGAGGCGAGTCTTTGGAAAAAGGAACGAAGCCTGGAATAGTAAGAAGGAGGAAATGGGTTTTTCTATCATTCTCTAAAGGAAGGGAATTAGTTTGCCCAGGATTCACAGGTCCAGGAGACTGGTCTTTTGAAGCCATCTGCTCCTCTAATAGCCAGGATTGGTTCATACAACCGAGAACATAAGCAACCCAAGACCGCCCATCCTGGGTCCAACCAAAGGTTCATCTAGCCCACTACCCTATCTTCTGACTGTAGCCAGTGCCCCAGAGGGAATGAACAATACACCTACATTAGGCAATCATTACATGAGACAAAAGGTTTCTATTCACAACGGGAAGGCAAGGAGTGCATTGGGGCAACTCCAGAGGAAATACTATTTATGGAGATATCAGTCTAAATTCTACACCAGTTTTGTTATCTTCCCTTTAGGTGATACACGCGGAAATTCACCCCCACTCATCTGCTGCAAGATAAAACAGTGGAAATCTGCCTCCAGAGAAGGTGAAAGGCTGGCGCAGGAGGGAACTGAAAGATGCCGACATACAAATCAAAACGGAACGTTGAGAACTGATTGTTGCAACACTTGCCCCCACCAGTCCCTAGGATGCGGGTGGCCGACCTGAGCCTGAGAAGGAGCCAGAATTTACCAATCAACATTGCCAAAGAGCCACAGTAATATGTCATCAGCCCCCCATCCGCTACCGCCCCAGCCCCCAGCATTTCCCTCCCACCGGCAACCCCCGCAATCAGCGCCTCTCCCTCCTTGCCCACTCCTCCCTCCTGCTGCAATTAGCTGTTTGGCAGTGCGCAGGAGGCTGTGGTGGGGAGGGAGGAGGATCGAGGGCATGGCAGGCTCGGGGGAAGGGGCAGGGGCCTTGGGGGAAGGGGTGGGGTGGTGGCAGGAGCTGGGGCAGAGCAGGGGGTTGAGCAGTGAGCACCCCACAGCATATTGGAAAGTTAGCATCTGTAGCTCCAGCCTGGGAGTCATCGCCTATGCAAGGAGCTGCATAGTAACCTCTGAAGAGCCACATGCAGCTTCAGAGCCAAAGATTGGCCACCCCTACGCTAGGAGAAGGAGGCACCAACCTGTCATGTGCGATCTAAGGAGCAGGAAAAGAATCTGGGAATTACCTTCTGTAAAAACTCATCTTCTTTCGAAATCCTGTGGAAATAGCTGATTCAAGAAGTTGTTGAGAGATGGCTAGTACGCGTCTATCAGCAGCTCCTTGGGTCACCAGCCGTTGTCAACCAAGCCAGTTGGCAGACTGAAGGCAGGGCAAGAGTGCTGAAGCAGAACATTCTTTGCAGTTGGGATACGTGACATCACAATAAATTTAACCATAAACAGCCCTGGACACGCACCCAGAGAGACACGCACACAGAAAAGTTTGTAACATTAGCAACACTGAGAGACTCACCAGAAATCTCTAGGAATTTTGATTTTGAGGAGAGGGATTATTGATGCCAATTGCATGGAAGCTGCGGGCATGGAGCACCCAAGGAAAAAAATTAGTGGGTGCTTAGCACCCAGTGACAGCCAAGCTCTGCCCTGCCTGCAGTGCGTCTCGCCTGCCAGTGACCCCAGTGAGCAACTCCTCCCGCTCCCTCCCAGCACTTTCTGCCCACCACAAAACAGCTCTTTCATGGAATTCAGGATGCTCCAGAAGGGTCGGGGTGGAGGGGGAGATGGTATACTTGGAGGAGGAGATGGGGAAGAGGCGGGGTGGGTGTTGTGGGAAGGGGTGGGATAGAAGTGGGGTGAGGGTGGAACAGGGTTAGGAAGAGAGGGGGCAGGGATTTAGAGAAAGGGTTTGATTTGGGGGTGCGGCAGGGCAGACCAGGGAAAAGGTGGGGCGATGCTTTGGGGAAGAGGTGGAGTGGGGGAGGGGCCTGGGGCAGAGCAGAGTTGAGCACCACTGGCCAGAGGGGAAGTTGGTGCCTACTGAGGGGATGGACAAAGGACTGATAGACTCATAGAAGATGAGGGTTGGAAGGGACCTCAGGAGGTCATCCAGTCCAACCCCCTGCTCATGGCAGGACCAACACCAACTAAATCATCCCAGCCAGGGCTTTGTCAAGCCGGGCCTTAAAAACCTCTAAGGATGGAGATTCCATCACCTCCCTCGGGAACCCATTCCAGTGCTTCACCGCCCTCCTAGTGAAATACTGTTTCCTAATATCCAACCTAGACCTCCCCCACTGCAACTTGAGATCATAGCTCCTTGTTCTGTCATCTGCCACCACTGAGAACAGCCAAGCTCCATTCTCTTTGGAAGCCTCCTTCAGGTAGTTGAAGGCTGCTATCAAATCCCGCCTCACTCTTTTCTTCTGTAATCTAAATAAACCCAGTTCCCTCAGCCTTTCCTCATACATCATCTGCCCCAGCCCCCTAATCATTTTCCTTGCCCTCTGCTGGACTCGCTCCAATTTTTCCACATCCTTTCTGTACTGGGGGGCCCAAAACAGACACAATACTCCAGATTTGGCCTCATTAGTGTTGAATAGAGGGGAAAAAATCACCTCCCTCGAGCTGCTGGCAATGCTCCTGCTAATGCAGCCCAATATGCTGTTAGCCTTCTTGGCAACAAGGGCACACTGAGAAGCTTGATATGAGTTAGCATCCACTGTAATCCTCACGTCACTTTCTGCAGAACTGCCGCTTAGCCAGTCGGTCCCCAGCCTGTGTCAGTGCATGGGATTCTTCCGTCCTAAGTGCAGGACTCTGCATTTGTCCTTCTTGAACCTCATCAGATTTTTTTTTGGCCCAATCCTGTAATTTGTGTAGGTGACTCTGGACCTTATCCCTACCCTCCAGCATATCTACCCCTCCCAACAGCTTAGTGTCATCTGCGAACTTGCTGAGGGTGCAATCCATCCCATCATCCAGATCATTGATGAAGATGTTGAATAAATCAGCCCCAGGACTGACCCATGGGTCAGTGGGGAGTGGATGGAAGAAAGGAGGCACACGGTGAGTGGTGGGGACCCCAGAGAGGGGGTGCAGCGGAGGAGAGGGGGAACACGGCCAGGCAGTGGTGGGCAGATGGGGCTGGGAGAAGTGGGGAAGCAGATACAGGAAGAGATGGAGCACAGGCTGGGCACCGGGGCCCAGGCATCCGGGGCCTGGTTGGCGGCAGCTGTGTCAGGGGAGGCTTCCCCCACTATTATACCCACCGCCTGTGCTTCCACTGAGGGATCTCTGGAGTCTCAATGTTCCCCGGAGCTCGCCTTCCCTGACAGGCCTGAGCAACCAGAGCTTGTCAATAGACCACTCACAGCCTCCCTGCGGGGAGCGTATGGACCCAAACAGGCTGGAGACAAGTTATCGCAGAAATCATTGGGGACTCGGGGAGCATCTTCAGCTGTGGAGGGTGACACACCCCACAGGAGCTGAATTTCTGACTCGGGGCTGAGCAGTGCAGGGTGGATGCGCAGCACAGCTGTGAGGCTGACCTGGGCCGCCCAGAGGGGGGGGGGCAAGTGGGGCAATATGCCCCAGGCCCCGGGCCCAGCAGGGGCCCCCACGAGAGTTTTTCGGGGCCCCTGGAGCAGGGTCCTTCACTTGCTCCAGGGGCCCCGGAAAACACTCGCGGGGCCCGGCCCGGGCCCCCAGAGCTTCTTCGCTCCCAGTCTTCGCTGGCTGGGGGGTCCTTCCTCTCCGGGACAGAAGGACCCCCCGCCGCCGAATTACCACCGAAGCGGGACCCGCCGCCGGAGTGCAGCCGGGTCTTCGGCGGTAATTTGGCGGCGGGGGGGTCCTTCCATTCCGGGACCCACCGCCGAAGTGCCCCAAAGACCGCTTCGGCGGTAAGTATGCGGCAGGGAGGGTCCCCGCCGTGGGTCTTTGGGGCACTTTGGCGGCGGGTCCAGGAACGGAAGGACCCCCTCGCCGCTGACTTACCGCCGAAGCGGGGGCCCCCCGCCGCCCAAAACCCCGGGCCCCCGGAATCATCTGGGCGGCCCTGAGGCTGTCTGCTGCGATCGATGCACCAGGGTCGATTTAGTGGGGGTCTAGTGGGATGGACACAGCCTGAGGCCTGAGTTTCCACTGCCGTCTGGATGCTCAAACCCCGGCTTGGCAACACAAGTCACCAAGCCCAGGCCACACAGAGACAGGCTCAGTGTGCAGTGTGGACACCCCCTCAGACAAGCCCAGGAGTGTCACATGAGGAAATCAGTCCTTTTGTTGGACTTGCTGGTAGAAGAGCCCAGTGATGTTGCAGCTCCCCGACCGTCAGTGACAAACGCAGCGTTCCAGCAACTGAGCTCTAGGGCTCGCTGCTGAAAGAAAAGCTTCACGAGTGACAAAGGGCAAAGGGAGGTGCTGGTCTTTGGCCAAGGGCAGGGAGCCTCATCCTCCAACACAGACCATTTCCCTCATTGTCTGTCTGTGCTGGGGCAGGAGCAATAACACGGCCTCCTGCTTTTGCTATTGCAGAGAGTCGGTTATGACGGTCTCCTCAAACACAGGGTGCGAAACAGGCCTCAGACCTGACTGGATGTAAACAAGAACTACGCAGCTAGACTGAGCCAGCTGGGAATTCAGCTGTGCCCCTTTCCTGGAGGGATGGACTGACCTGTGAGGGGACTGGAACCGGAGCTACCAATGTTTAACTTGCACTCGTTCAGCATCTTTCCTCCGAGTGCCGTCACTGTAGGTTAAACACTCCAGCCCTGGGCTCCCCGCCAGCTCTGTGCCCGACAAGCTTTCCCTGTGATTGGATTCTGTACAGCAGGGGTGCAGGGAACCAGCAGGTGCATCTGACTCCTTGGTGAGGTTTTGCATGCAAGATGTGTGTGTGAGTCTTTGTGTGTCGGAAGCAATGAGTGTGGCACTCGCACTGAACCGACAGAGGGCGACGGTGGTCGGAGCGAGACAACGGAAGAATAAAGGGGCAATGATGAGCATAACGATGATAATTGTGTTGTGTTTCATTCCTTAGATCTGGTGCCACCACCCGTCCCTTTAGCCTTGTAGTTTACCAAGAGTAAAACTAAACCTCTGTTCAGATACAAGGGAGTGTCTGTGTCCATTCCTGCTAGCTGCACAGGGGTTTGATGTTGCTGCTTTCAATCCTGCGGCTCTGCCGGGATAAGGAACTGAAGGAGGGAGATGATTTTCTGACAGGGAGGGACGACTCCTCTTAAAGGTGTTTGGCAGGCAGCCTCCTTCCCAGGTCTGTCCCGACAACACCCAGTTGAAAAGGGACCCTCCCCAGCCCTCCTCAGCCCGGTGAAGACGAGCGAGTGAGTGAGCGGGGGGAGAGCGAGCGATGGAGGGAGATGGAGTGAGCGGGCTGGGACTTTGGCAAAGGGGCGGGACGAGGGTGTTCAGTTTTGTGGGGTCAGAAAGTTGGCAGCTCCAGATGCAGGGGAAACAACTCAAACACCCAACGAGGCTGGCCAGGGGCAGGACATCAGCTTTGAGGGGAGGAGTGGGTGTGGCAGTGACATCACAAAGGCCTTTTGCAGGAACTCGGCCTATTGGGCAACGGTGGTGGGGAGGGGGTGACCTCACAGAGAGACCCCGACATCAGCCGAGGAGGACAGAGGTGCAGGGCCAGGCCAGTCTCTGAGACCCCCCCCCCCCGGCTTTGCTGCCGCAAGTCTCCTTCGCGAGGTCTCTCCTCGAGGGCTGAGAGAGAATTAGGATTCACGGCTGTGAGCATGAGGAGGAACCTCTGTGGAGTTTTCTCCTTTCCTACCACTGACTGTGCTGAAAACAAACTTCCCTTTGACAAGGTAAGAGGCTCAGAGAGGTTTAGAACCTGTTCAGTCTGATCCACCTGGCGCAGGCAGCATTCTAGGCCTAGGAAACACTGGCTTCAGGTGGCAGAATTTGATTTCCTCCCTAGGTTTTGATGGTTGGAATCCCTGGGGACATTGGGGTTTCTCCTTTTTGGTTTCCCTTTTCCTCTTTCCTCCCTCTTTTCTCCTCTTCTCTTGCTTCTTTTCCCCCTTTCCCCTGCTTCCCTCCCTCTACCAAGGATGGGTGTGTGTGAGTGTGGGCAGGGGAGGGG